>NW_015641608.1:660511-676613 GCF_001515625.1 Sinocyclocheilus rhinocerous | reverse complement strand
TTCCGTCAAGCAGGTAACGTTATTATTGCTAACATAGCAACTCATCGAAAAATACATTGGCATAATCTGTATTAAAGAGAAAATAATCACTTTATCCGATGTTTAAGTGAACAAAATAGCCTTGACAGCCTTACATACTGGAGTTCCACAACTATTGGCTTTGTTCTCTCTCACCGGACTCCTGTGTGTGTAGGTGATGTAAAAGAGGAAAGAAGACATTTGGACCAAAGCACTGTGAGGCAAGGGAGGGGACCCAGATAGCACATGTAGGCCTATGTCTGTTAAAGATCACTTGATCTGGAAAGCATCTGCTAGACGTCTTTCAGATGTCAGTTTTACATACTTTCTAAATCATAAACATTTTAAAGACATCTAATATACGTCTATTTGAATCTGATAGGAATCAATTGACGTTAGAATCAGAAGGTAAAGCCTCAACACTTTTCTCTTCTAAGGGCAAGGCTATATCAAATTTACATGGGCTTAACATATTGCGATGCAACACCCTCTCCTCACCATCAACCCCTTCCTTCTTAACAACATAAATGGGTATATCAAGATTAGGTTGTGACCTGACAACATACACATTCCGTTCCCATTTATCATCCAATTTACCCCGTCCCCTGGCCCTCTTATTTAGGACCATAACTCTCTGCCCCATCAACAAAGGTTCCCCCTTAACTTTACGATCAAACCCCTTCTTTTGATGAAATTGAGCCTTCTGAATTTGTTTTTGGGCTTGATTATAGGCAGCCACTAATCTTTTATGATGGTGATGAACCCAGCTGTCAACTGTCCCCAAAAATCCATCTCCCCGGCCCAGCATAACGTCAATGGGCAATTTTGCATGACGGCCAAACATTAAAAAATACGGGGTATAGCCTGTAAAAGCACGCAACGGAGTAATATTTTGAGGGGTTACCCAGGCCTCCACTGCCCGAAACTTCTCTGGGTCTGGTGACACCCCTCCTTCTGCAATCACATGGCCCAAATAATGAACTTGACTCTGGAAAAGGGAACACTTACTGAGTTTGACCTTTAGGCCAAAGTCCCCCAAACGACTGAAGACCAAATCTAGATGGGCAATGTGGCCTCAAAGGAGGGGGAAAAAACTATGAAATCATCCAAATAGAGCAATAATGTTTCAAAATTTTGATCCCCCAGGCAGCTCTCGACCAGTCTCTGAAAAGTTCCTGGGGCATTGCATAACCCCGTCGGCATCCGATTAAATTCATATAGCCCCATCGGCGTCACAAAAGCAGTCTTCTCTTTGTCAGCTGGGTGCACCCCCACCTGCCAATACCCATGTGCTAGATCTAATGTTGATCGCCCCTCCCCTTGCCTAAAACGAAGGGCTTACAGCCCTCTGGCCTTTGGATGGAGATTTACTGCTGATCACAGAACAGTGCTTCACTGAAAGATACGCATGACAATCGCAGCTTCTGTCGAATCGCGATCTCGATTCCATTTCGATTTATCGTGCAGCCCTATTTAAAAGGATAAAAATGTTAGTAATTTCCTTGCACACGCCTACATTGTTTCACTTCAGAAGATGATGATTTACCTTCTGGGGTCATATTGGTTATTGTCATAATCGCTATGTGCAGTTTTAAAGCATCAACATTTGGTTTTACTATTCCCTTACATTATATGTGCTCATAGAGACAGATTACTTTTCTAAATCTTTGTGTTCATCTCATGAAAAAAGTCAAATACAGTTTAGTACATCTGGGATCACATGAGGGTGAGTAAATGATGAGATTCGTGTAAGATCGTGCCAATCTAGTTAATAATGCTGAAATGTGGAAATGAGGCTGCTATCTATTGTTTGGTTCCCTTTTTCACTAATCAAGTGTTCAAGTGCTGACTAGACTTAAAAGCCTTTCTCAGCAGATAGCCGCTTACTGGTATCCTCAATTCTCTTGAGTTAGAAAGCCCTTGTCACCCCACATTTTCATCAGACTCGGTCTGTTCTCCATTGCTAGGGCATACCCTGTGGACATCATGAGTGATGGATTTCTGCACTTGGCTCGACTTGTATTCCCCTCAGACTGAGCATATGCGCCCTCATATGGGCTTCTGCTGACTTGATAAAAGGCATGGCGATCAACTTCAATGACCATTTCACATGATTTTCCTAACAAACGAAAGCCTTGTTTGCTTTTTATGATATTTTAACTGAAATAGTTGTATTATTTGGCATGTTTGGCATTCTTTTAAGACAGAATGTAGGTGAACCTGCACTTTTGTTATCAATATTTATTTATCACTGATTTTTATCCGAGATCATAATCGTGACAATAAATTCAGCCTCACGAGAATTATCTTGTGATCTCTCAACTCTGTATTCAAGTTTTTGGGGTCTTATAGTAACTGAGTGCATACTCTCACTAAAAAAACCTTTGTCACTTGAAGGGACAGTTCATCTAAAAATCTAAATTCTGTTATTTACTCACCCTCATGTCGTTCCAAACTTGTATGAGTTTATTGCTTCTGTGTTACAACATAAAAGAAGATATTTTGAGAAATGTTGCAGTGTTTGTTTCTCCACACAGTGGAAGTCAATGGTTACCAAAACTGTTTGCTTGCCAACATTATTCAAAATGTCTTTTTATATGTTTCACAGAAGAAAGAAAGTCACACTGGTTTGGAATGGCATGAGCAGTGCTTAATTTGAGCCGGTGTCAGGTTTTGTTTTTTTGCGTTTCGGTAATTGTTTTTAAGGATCCGGCATTAGATCGTGACAGTGCTTGCGTGCATATGAGAGCGAGCACAGGTTTATGTATTTAGAGGTTATGTATTGGTCCTCAACATATTTTTGACCGTGACCAGTCAGCTTTCAAACTCGCTCTCATTGATTGGTGCTTACTGCTTATTGTTTTGTGAGCAGCAGAATGTTTGGAGAGAGTGTAATAATACCAGAAATAATAGCAAATAAAGTGAAATATTATAATGTATAAACATTATAAACACTATAAACATAGCTACGTTAGTATAGCTCACTCCAAAACAAATCATATACATGTAACGGTATTCAGAACAGAACAAGAATGAAATAAAAAAAAATATAAACCTAAAGAAATCAAAACAAACCGAAACTGAAAGTACCAGGCGTTAATTGGGCTCACGTACCTCTCATTCGGCACAAATCCTAATGTTTCCATATTCGCAATGTCCTCAAATCATCCTGGCAACCCATTTTTGACCCAGGGTTTGAATCTGTGCCCTAGTTAGGTTAATGCAGAAACTTGTGAACGATGCTCTATTATAATTGTGGCATCACCGTTTAGTGACGTCATTGAATGTTCCGGGAAATCTTAAGTTGTATTTTCAGTGTTGGTCACAGCGCCTTTTAATTGCTGTTTTGGATCCGGCAATTATTCACTTACAAATGAAGCACTGGCCAAGAGGGTGAATAAATGACGTTTCGTCTTAACTCCGATTGTAGAAAAAGATTTTACCAGCTGGTAAGAACAGATAATAATATATCAATTCCATTTCTTTAGATTTTGTACTTGGACCTAGAAATGAATGTGTTTGTTTTTATTTGCAGTATCGAGGATGTTTAATACTCTACTGAGAACTCTGTGATTAAGAAGAATGCATTTCTAGTTAAATAGAAGCTAGCGATAAAGCTCCCACTATTAAGTCTATTGAGCTCTCAGTGTGCATTCAGTAGTTATTCAGTCTTTGTTGAAAAGCTGATTTTTTTAAAGAGAATAAGTGCCTGCCCATGCTTCGCCTCATTAGTGTTTTGTCACTGACAGAGTACATTTATTCTAGCTGTACGGCCCATGAGACCAGACAGGTTTACAGGACTGTCACTCATGTATTAACCACATGAGGGAAAGGTTTGACTTTCTTTTTGTGCTGTATTGAGTGTGGGCGAGATATCAGGCTGGGAAACGGGCATTGAGTGATAATGTTTAAGCCGTGTTCTGTCCTGATGTTTATGGAGGTATTCATGGGTGGGTGGGTAGGTGTGGCATGTGTTGTCTTTTGTCTGACTGTGCCATCAACAAACCGCCTTTTTTGCAGAGCCACGTGCCCAGGTGAAGGGTGTGTGTGTGTGGTGGGGTGTTTGGGTAATTAATTAGGCGTAGGGTTACACCAGCTGGCCAATCAGATCACTGCGGCTGCTGCTGCCTCCACAGCTCATGTTTGTTAATGAGGAGAAAGCCGAGACGCCGCTGGGAGTCGTAATTGTTTCCGCTGGTGAAAGGGTGGTCCCGGGACAGCTGGGGTTACCCCACACCAGCACTGCACATCACACCACACTAGACTGCTCTGACAAACAATGCATTACTGAGCCATAATATGTTATATAAACACTATCATTCAAAAGCTTTTGGTTAGTAAGATTTTTAATGTGTTTGATAGAAGTCTCTTTTTCTCACCAAGTCTGCATTTGTTTGATTAAAACTACAGTAGAAGCTGTGAAATATTATTACAATTTAATGTTAATTGTTCTGCTGCAGCCATTTATTCAGTCTTCATTATCACATGATCCTTCAGATATAATCTTAATATGCTGATTTGGTGCTGAAGAAACGTTTCTTATTATTATCAGCGTTGAAAACGGTTTATATTTTTGTGGAAACAGTGATCATTTTTTTTTAGGATAGTTTGATTAATATAAAATTCAAACGAAAAGGATTTATATGAAATAGAAACCTTTTGTAGCATTATAAATGTCTTTACTGTTACTTTTGATCACTGTAGTCCAGTGTTTCTGCCTTAGTGTTTGGTCAACCACTGAAGTATTCTGTCATTTTTAGTACACTGCATTGCATCAAAACTAGTATGCTTTAAGCCTTCAGCACTATCTAGTCTCCTTCCCATCCTCCTGTTCTCCATCTTATGAGATTTAACCATGGCAACAGTTCATGAACTCAAACCTTTATGCAAGAAAAGAAAAAAAAAACAATTTGCTGCCATTGCACCAGTTTCTTGTGGGACAAATAAACCTTGAAATTTGACTCTTTATATCAATCCACAGCTGAGGTGCACATCCTCAATGCTCAGAGCTCAACCTCAGTGTTCAGTGGAAATGTATTGTGCACAACTTAAGTCTCTGTTGTCTTTTACAGAATTGGATGAGGACTTCTTTAATGGGGCTTGAGAGAGATCGCAGCATGGCAATGCTCTACGAGCCTTTCGGCTCTGGCCAGACCTTGTGAGACAGGACCCCGCTCAACTTGGTCGTAACAATGGGCCTATGTGACCGTTTGAATGCCCTATTCTCTGAGTGGTGTGGTTCACTTGGATCAGACAATGGCTTCACTTTGCATCATTTATTTCCAGAGGCCCTGTATGTCACTAGGCCACTCCTGTTTACTGCGTTCTGGACCAATTGTGCTGCATCTACACACTTTCAGCAGTTTTGAATCAGAGATGTGTTTGTTCTGTTGTCAGCTACGGTAAAATGGAAATGACTTGCGTTTGCTTGTAATATGAGATCGTATTGTCTTTTCGCCACTCAGTCAGGTATAATCCTGTATCAGTTTGTATCGTCAAGCTGTCCTTCATCTTGGCTCAAGGAAGATTATGTGAATAGTAGGGTGACTGTAATTACTTCTGATCTCTTCCGTGCTTCACTTTCATTCTCCTTGTTTTTCTTTTATTTTTGTCAATGCTTTTGCCCTAAAACCTACTTTGCACACCTAAGGATTTTACATGCTCTTCATGGTTGGTTAGTGTAGGATTAAACCTCCCCGATAAACCTGCCTGATCTCTTACTCTTCTCTATGGTCTATGCAAAGCCGTTTTCCAGGCAACCAAACTATTGTTGCAGAATTCCACTAAAATCTTATGCATAATCACTTTCTGTATTCAGGCTTGGTGAGTTAAAGGGATAGTTCACTAAAAATGAAAATGCTCTTATTATTTACTCACCCTCATGTCTTTCTAAACTTGTATGACTTTCTTTCTTCCACAGAACGCAAAGATATTTTGAAGAATGTTTCTGTTTTTGTCCGTGAGGCCCAAAACAGCACTGAACCCCATTGACCTTCTTTATATAGACAAATTCTTATTTTGTGTTCCAAATAAAGTCAGGTTTGGAACATCAGGAGTAATTGATGACAGAATTGTCATTTTTGGTGGACTCTTCCTTTAAGAGTTTGACTTACTTGACGCTCTTAGCTAAGAGGTGTTGCTGAGGTCAAATCTGTGGTCTTTCCTCAGAGCTATGAGGTCTTTCTCCTCTTGGAGGCCCCATGACCTTCTTTATTCCTCCAGGGTCAAGGAGCAGGTCATCCTCAGGGTGCCTTTGAATAGTTGTAGTTTTCTTAATTCATTGAGGGGTGTTGGTGCATTCCACAACTTTGCTCCCAGGATATTGAGAACCTGGATAGTTGGTTGGTGTTTTATTAACACTTACTGAGACATAAAAGAAAATGCGTCCTACTAAGTTCAATGATGTTCTCAAAAAGAGCTCTCCTTAAAAGAGTTAAAGAAATATTGCGGTTCGATACAAGTTAAGCTCAATTGAAAACATTTTTGTCATAATATTGATAAAAAAAAAAAAACTTTTTTAAAAAAAAGCGAAAGTCGCAGTTACTTGAGGAACATGGATATGAATGGGGGATTTAAAAGCAAAATTGTGAGCTAAATTTTTTTTTAATTTTTTAAAATTGGGTTTAACGTGTATTATTTGAGCAGTACAGTTTTTCTCATAATTTTTCTAGTCATTTTGGGCTTTATATCATCACATTGTAGTTGTAAAAAAAAAATTAAATGGTAAAAGTTGTGAAATTGGTTTGAACTTTATATATATCACTAGGGATGTCCTGATCTGTTTTTTTGTGCCCCCTCTCCGATCCGAGTCATTGAATTTTGAGTATCTGCCGATACTGAGTCCTGAACCGATACTTGTATATTCCTAGTGTCTGGTGCACAATTCAAGTACATTAATTGTTATTAAAATCAATACAATGTATACAGAGTTGTGCAGATAATATAATATAATATAATATAATAATATACACACTCTCTCAATGTAACTATATAAAGATATTGGTAGCTGTAAACATGTTACAACATTTTAAACAGACTGTGTGGTCACGATTCTAAATATGGGACTGCTGATATAAACTTCTTGTATTTTATATGTACAATAAGCACAATATTTGCAACATATGGTTAGAAAGCATGAAGCTAGTGGTGCTAGAACGCCAGTCTATCAGTCAAGTCCAGAGCCAGATGCAACCCATAGCACGTATGACGTCTCTGACGGCTGACAACAGTAAACAATAAACAATAAATGAATGAGAGATCGTTACACAAATGTGCATCAAATACACTGAACAGTGAAGCTCATATGCATGCACGCACATTTCTTCTTCTTTTGGTTTTGATGGCGCCTGAGCATGCACATTTGAGTGTCTTCTTTTTTTTTAATGGCAGTCGGCAAACCCTCTTAAAGGCCCATACCGCCACCTACTACACGACACCTTATGCTAAGTTCACACTACACGACTTTAAAAGTCGGCAGATCGCTATGCTGTTCAGACTACATGACTTGATTGTCTGTCTTTTAAGTCGTTGTGGTATTCACACTACGTGAATCTATGTAAATGATCCGCAACCGGGGGTTACACTACAGAAGCTGACAACAACTCTGTCACCCAATGACTCTACAACCCACGTTTTGTCACGAAAACACACGCGAAACAACACATGAAACAGAAGTTGTTTATTTGAAAATGGATGTCGGGAAGAAATTAGCGCTGCAAGCTGTTTGCTCGATGAAAAATTTTGCTCCATTTATTGTGTCCAAACTTTTCTTTAAGCCATGTCGCTGCTGTTGTTTTTCTTCCGGTGACCTCAACCCATGCCTTGCTCTCTCATTGGCTGTAGCTCGTCACAACACCTGACACCACGTGATGTCGGTCCAGATATTTGGCATGCTAGATATTTGTTTGCCGTCGGCAAGGTGTTGGCGACACGTCAGCGAGCCTCTTTGATGCGTCGTTGTGTAGTTCACACATAAAGATTGCCAAGCGCCGATCACCCACTGATTTTCCCCAATCACAGCCCGCGGCGAGCACGTTAACTTGCAAATCGGGCTTAAATCGGGCTTAAAATCCTGTAGTGTGAACTAGGCATTAGGAGAGCCAAAACGATCAGTTAAAAAATGCTTGATCGGCCTCGAGATCTGCTCGGGACATCCTTATAAAATCACACTAACATCATGTTAACACTCACATTGTGTACTTTTTGTGGCTATAGGGGCCTACTAAAAAGTATTTTAAAGGGGTCATATGATGCGATTTCACGTTTTCCTTTCTCTTTAGCGTTTGAGAGAGGCGGGGCATAGAGGACCTACAATAATGTACAGTATTTGAAAAATAATGTGTTTTTTGAACATTAAAGCATGTCAACATATTCTGTTACACCAAATACACAAAATAATGATCTTTAAAAAAGCATCATATGACCCCTTTAATGTTTACCAATTGGCCCCATTTATTTCCATTGTAAGTGCCTTGCTGTAATCCAGATCTTTGCTTTTTTTTTTTTTTTAAAGAAAAATAGTGAAAAATGGAAATTATTTTGTGTGTTAATCAACAAAAGTGCTGTCGATTGGTCTGAACTTGTATGGAATGTGGAATATTCATTTAAAACTAACTCGTTCTTAAATTTTAGACTGTGCCTAAACTGGTCACAAATGCAACAAAAAATGAAGAAATGTGACTAATTTAAAATCTACTCACGTTTTTCTAGTCGGATGTTTAAATCCATTCCTTCTGGATTTATTATTGATGTTATCATATGACGTTGAGTGGTTTGGAGAGGCGGCTCACAGGACTCATTAAGTTCTATGGTGTTCGTACATGGGTGTAGTCAGGTGGTCAACATTAAAATGCCTTTTTCATATCCTTTCAATAACTAAGCAATTCTCAGAATTCTGTGGCTTCCTGGTAAAGTAAACATTTCAGTAACATTAAACCAAGTGCCTCACACCCTAAAGAAATGTGCACTTTTTTTAATTGCCGCCATAAATGTTTTTCCTCGTATGGAAAATCATACGTCAGGTCAAGATTTTGTGTAAAGAACAGTGTTTTTTGTTCTTATGTGAGCTCAGCATTTGTATAAATACAGTTGTATACGACAACCAGATTTCCTTGTTTGATAGTTTCCCGCTGTTTGACCTCCCTAAAGCAGGGATGCCATAGTTTGATTTGTTGCAAGGATGTCCAGCAGTGTCTATGTTTGGGCCTGTGGTTTTAGTGGCGGTGTGCGCTCTCTCTACAGCGTTGATGTTGACATCCTCAGTGCGCTGTAATCTGAGAGTCACAATCTAACTGTGGGGAGGTGTACAGACATGGTTCGTCCTCTGCCCCCACACTGCAGGGGCTGGACAGATAAAACAAGGCCGACGGCCAAAACAAACTGTAGCATCATCCTCCCTCACGACTCTTTAAGGAGTTGAAGTGTGGCTGAGGGTGCTCTGGCCCCCCTTCTAAAAGTTTGAGACGTGAAGAGGCTGAGAATGGGGGCAGAGGACAGGAACGTGTTTATTACACAGGTATGATTAACGCAGACAGCCTGCTGGCGACACCTAAGTTGTAAAGTTACTCTGTTAGCATTCCTTCCACAATGAGCTCCTTTAGTGAGCTTCTTGTGTAAGTCAAGTGCATAGCTTTTTCTTAAGGGATAGTTAATGAAAAAAATAAGATTTTGTCATTTACACACCCTCATGTTGTTCCAAAACTTTCTTTATGTTTACACAAAATGTAAATTTTTGAAGGAATATCCTGGCCACACTTTCTTCTGAAGTTGTTTGGTAGCTTTGTGTGAAGAACAGACCGAAATGTAACTTAAAATTGTGATATTTGTTAGGTCTGTGTGTTGATGCACATTTCTGAAAATATCTGATTCTGAAATGCACAATTTGATTCTGATTAATTTGGGTATTGTTATAATGTCTGTAACAATGTTTAGTTATAATGTCCACCATTGTAGTAGCCTATTTGTTAATATTTTAAATGAGCTTATTTTTTGTTGTTTTCATTTTAATTTTTGTCATTTTGGTTTTTTATATTATTTTTTAATATTTATATTCAACTTTTATTCATTTTTATTTAGTACTTCAACTTTTTTGAATTTTATCTAGTTGCAAAGGCATAATTTCACTTTTTTTTTTCAAAAGTTTTTCATTTAATATTCATCTAGTTTTAGTTTTCTAATTTTCAGATTTTTCTCTAAACTATTGCTGTAAGTTATATTAGGAGCCATTAGGGTTGGGTATCGTTTGAATTCTAGCGGCTCAGACCCACTTTATCGCCCAGGCCTATCAAACATATTTATTCGGTCTCATTATTGCAAAACATTTAGTTGCAGCTGAATACCATAAACAAAAATCAGCAGGCCACATAAAAACTGGACTCGTTTAAGAGCTGCATGATTCTGGATAAACTGAGTTAGTTTTTTTTTTTTTTTTGAGTATGAATGAAACATACACTGCACGGAGTGTTTTGCCGTCCGCGATGTTCATCTCGGCTTATTCTGTGTCCGAATAAAACATCAGATCATGCACAGACTATCCTGTCTCTTTGAATTTAAATCTATATTTATTCACACCGGCTCTTGAAAACCTCTATGCGAACACACTTGCCGGAAAAAGTGCGGGGGACGAATTTACGTGATATTAAAAGTGGGGGGGACACGCCCCCCGCGTAATCTACGCCCCTGACTGGATGAATCAGCATTTGTGAACGAATCTCTTGAATGATTCAAGACATTTTAACAGCCCCTTTTCGACCACATACTGCGTAACAACGTAATCGATAAATCTTTATTTGAAGTTTCAGGCCTATGGTTTTTTATTATTATTATTATTAATAATAATAATGAGCCACAAAGGGGAAAATACAAAGACTTTATTTTTATGTTACAACGCGGTTACACCAAGTCATCAGTTTATTCGTTTTGTTCAATTTTTATGTTTAATATAAGCTAAGCGACTTCATCATTGTACTGTTTTATTGTTGATGTAACGTTTTTTTTTTTTTTTATTATATATTGAATCAACCTTAAGCATTAGTTTTGATCCACGAAAAGATTACGTTAAAGATCAAGATGCGAGAATGCGACATAGTTGCTGCTGAGGTAAATGGACTCTCTCGCTCTTTCTCTGTTTCTTTGTAATAGCTGTAGACATGCTCGTTAATTCTTAATTTGGGTACAGACGTGTTATGGGGGAAAAAATATGATCAAAAAGTCATGGCAACAAATGTTTTTTTTTTTTTTTTATCAGTATATGATAAAAGTTTTAAACAACTTATACACAGTCAAATTGATTTGACTTAACTCATGTTTTACAGTGTGACCACAATAAAGGGCTTCTTAGAGTAGCCTACCATACTGACTGGATAATCAGGAAGAAAAATCATCTGCTCAAATTGAACCCTTTTAAGTTTCAAAAGGTAACGAAATATGCTTTATTTTATTCTTCTGTAATTGTTCTTAAAATATCAAGAGAGTTCTTTGCTATTGCAGCAGTTAGAGATCCATCCGTGCTGGATATATTGATCCGGGTCGCTAAAGACCCGAATATGTAATAATGATTGGCGAAACATTCATGCATTTAAGGGTTAATGGATTCACTTTTTACTGAAAACAGCAAGACTATCAGGAGCCATAAATGATCTTGTCTGTCATGATTACATGTTTGTTGTATAGCCATCCCAGGTTTGATATGTATGTGCTTGTGTTTTATAAAATGTGTTGTGGTAAGTGCAGTTATGGTGTACCTCACCTTCACTGAGTGTCTTCAGGTTCAGGTGTACTTAAAGTTGTGCGTCTTTCTCCTAACTTCTCATACAGATGCAGAACTGGGTTGCTTCTGACCCAGAATCTGTGCTGGTGGAACTCATTGCTGATGTCCCCTGGAGTGTCAGCACTGGCTGTTCTAGTTCTTCAAAAGAAGGCCATTTTCTGAGGTTTCACTCCAAGCATCTGCAATGCAAGTTGTTGAGAATTAGGACTTTGAAGGACAAGGTCTTTGGCATGCTTGTCCATTAAAAAGTCTCCAACGTGTTTGCATGTTTTCCAAAGGTCTGTTTAATGTTTTTGTCAAATCCTGCTTTTGTTTAATCCACTTCCTTCCACAATGTGGTTTAGTTATTTTCTAATTAAATGAACATAAGTGAAATCTTGTGATCCACTTGTGTGTTTAGGACTTTGGGGAGCAACCTCTTGCTTTCTGCCCAGTGACAAGTGATGACCTATTTTCCTCAGTCTCCAAACAGCACTGCTCTCAGCAGAAATTAAGAGGAAAGGCATTGCTAACACTGTGTCCAGATGCGATGGACTACATTGATAACCAATGAATTGGTTCCCCCCCCATGCAATTAAGAGGTTTTGTTTTAACCAGCCACAATGAGCTGCAGGACATTTTGTTTATCGGCTTATACTGTATTTCTGTAGCATCACACTGGGTAGCCCCGCCCACAGTGGAATCCCATTGGTCAAATCCTGCTCTGCATAACTGTACTGTATATCAAACATTAAATATGTCCTGACTGACTGTGATTTCAATTTCATTGTGGCAGACTGTGCCTGTTAAAGACATGGTGTTGTACAAACTTATGTTGTATTGATTAAATTGACATCAAAATGAGGTCATGATGAAATTACATTTAAATGGCCATCATTTACTCAGTCCCATTTAGTTTATAATGCATCTCTTTTTCAGATCACAACAGGAGATAGACAGAATGTCCAAGCATCTGTTTTCCATTAATGATGTGATGACGCAATGCAATAAGCAAAAAATAAATAAATAAATAAAAAATAAAACAACAGTAAAATATAAAAGAAAATATAAAATATTTAAATATTTTTTTCTTTGTGCTTTTAGATCTTTATGGAACTTGGCTGTGTAAATCACCACCCACTTTTATTGTGTTGAAAAGAGCAGCTTGGACATTCTGCCCAACATCTTATTTATGTTTTGTGGCATAAAGAAAATGATATAGGGTTGGAAAAAAAAAAATTTTTTGGGCCAACTCTTCTTGACAAGGTTCTCTAGTAGAGGCCCACGTAGCACTTGGTTTTGTGTCTAGTTGGGCTGGTAATGCAGTGCTTAATGAACAGGGTGGAGATGGTTGAAACTTGTACAAACAGCACTGCCTCTAATTAAGTGAAACAATATTCAGAATGGGCGATGCTGCAGTTATTATAAGTTAAAGTAAGTTTTCAGTACTCCACTTTTGCTGGCCCCACCATGTTGGTCTGACTAAGACTCTTCTGAAGACCTTGGCTTGTGTACTTGGCTTTGTGTGGCAGGCCTGGTCTGGTTCAGGGTGAGCAGGCAGGGATTATGTGTGTTACAGCATGACCTGCTTTGCTTCATGTTTAAAGACACATACCTATAAGAAAAACAAAATGTCCTGTTTCTCACAAACAGACAACAGGTCATCTTGTTCAGGCATGTTTAAATGGCAAAGGAAGATTCCCTCCTGCTGTGCTTTGCTCTTCAGCCAAGTTCAGTCCACAGGTCCTGTTCAGTAGGTCTTAAATGAGCTGTTTGCCTTTACATGTATATGGGTCAAAGACGAAAAAGGGTTTAAGCATAAAAACAATAAGTGTAATACTGCTTTAAATTGTTGTTGTTTTTCCCCCCAAAAATGAAAAAGTTTTCTGTTTTCTGAGCAAAAAATAAATATCATACATTTTTCCCTGATTTACAGAAGAGACCCACTAAAATGTCATTCAGTGTAACGATCTTGTCAGGCATATTTACAACAAAAATCAATTTATGATATATTAAAAGACTAATTACGTTCACCCCAAATACCAATTAGTTGTAATTTTACATTTTTAAAATTTGCCACTATCCTAGGTTTTGCCCATTTGTCAGTAAGAAGTTTTTACTAATTTAAAACACAATAAAATTTAATATGCTCCCTTATTCTTTTATATATTTTAATATGTACACGTCAGAATAAGCATGTTGTTGAATTTTTACATAAATATTGTGTTACACTGAATGACAATGTAACATTTCAACCAAATTTTTATATTTTATCCTCCAAAAACGTATTTGAAACCTTAAAAGTAGACAATTTACTTATATTTAATGTGCTTTCTATGGACATAAAATCACTTTTGTAAATTTCTTTTGATGCGGACATCTTAACGTCTTTGACCCATATGAACACAAAAAGAATTTGGGTAATGTTCCACCTTGAATGAAATCTTTAAAACCTTAAAAGTAAGCAAATTAGATTTTTTTTATTTTTATTTGATCTTATTATATGATTTGTTTTATTTTGTTATATAATTTTTGTATTTTTTTTTTACTTTATTTTTTGGAATATTTTATTTTATCTTAGCATAATTTAATTTAATTTTTTAAAAATAATTTGATTTAATTTGAAGAAATACCTAAAATGACATATTTCTTAAAATAAATATTTCTAAAAAGAATCAAGCATGTCTTAAAATTGTATGTCTTAAAAGTTATTTTATTTTAAGACCTATAAGTTAATTCCAAAAGTAAAATACACTTTTGAAAATGTTTAAAGGGGTCATATGATGCGATTTCAAGTTTTCCTTTCAACGAAGCGTTTGAGAGAGGCGGGGCATAGAGGACCTACAATAATGTACAGTATTTGAAAAATAATGTGTTTTTTGAACATTAAAGCATGTCAACATATTCTGTTACACCAAATACACAAAATAATGATCTTTAAAAAAGCATCATATGACCCCTTTAAAGGACTGCTTTTGCAGTGTTATACAAAGTTCATCTTAGTCAACCATATTGTTGACAGTAGCCATTGACTTCCATAGCATTTTTTTTTTCCTACAATGAAAGTCAATGGCTACCGTCAACTGTTTGGTTACCCACATTCTTCAACATATCTTCTAAAAAGAAACTCATACAGATTTGGAACAACATGGGGGTAAACAAATGATGACAGAATTTTCATTTTTGGTTGAACTATCCCTTTAAACCATCATTGCCAATGTTTTTTTTTTGGCCTTTGTTTGTATGCTACACTGTGAGGCAGTCTCACTAACATCACATGACATTTCTTGACCGTAAACATGACTAGCTGAAGGTTGATCGTCTTACTCAGCAGGTGGGTGTTGCATACTTGCCTCACCTGTGTTTATCACCACACTTGTTAATATATAATTTGCTAATTGTTATTGTATTGCATTCACTTAATAATTTGTGTGTATAGAGGAGTGAACTTGGTGTGTTTTGAGTTGCCCATGTGCAGCCGAGCAGGTTTTAAACACGTAAGAGGATAACCGGATTTAGCAACACTGTGAATCAGCAGTGGCCAATATGTCTGGGTTAGTTTCCTTTCTCTCAACAGTCACATGGTTATTTCTTTACCTCACTGTTTCTCTCATCGCTCAATCAGAAACATGCGGGTCTGGTTTGACACAGGAAATGCGAGTGCTAATGGACTTCCCGCCACTGTTTCTCTTTATCCATCCAAGCCTACCACAATCCTGAGATGTTCCAGGCTTTATGAAAAATGCAGGGCAGTGTGGGGAATACTGGTGCTGATGTTTCACATGGATGGCTTTTGTAATGTGATCATGCCATGCCACATAACAGAATGAGAAACCTCTGATCCCCTCATCTGCACGGCCTTTTATTGGCTCTTAGTGAACAAGATAACGCAGCATGACTGAGACTTTAGCAGGCCGTTCCCAGCACGAGAACACCAGGGCGCGTGAGATTACTGCGGTAAGGTTTCACCGTCAAAAAGAACAGCACACATCTGGGATCAACAAGTTAAACCAGAGTTGTTAACCTTCAGATTCCAGTAATCTGGCGTAAGCATGATTCCAGCTTTCTCAACAGCTGCAGTGCAGCGAAGAGTTCAAAGTTCCGTCATTTGGCGCCATTTGAGGTCTTTTGAAAGTTCATCATAAACTTTTAAAGCACTGTTCTTAACTTAGACTTCAACTGATTCTGGTGTTTTGTTTTTTTTACAGTACCCATGGGCAATTTAGAGTAATGATGATAATGCCAACTGCTCTCCAGATAGCAGAAACAAGCTTGGGTCAACGTCATTGCCTTGGAATGCACATTGGAAAATGCTTTGTAGGAGACCAGAACATAGTG
>NW_015641608.1:648236-657921 GCF_001515625.1 Sinocyclocheilus rhinocerous | reverse complement strand
TTTTTTTTTTGCTTTTGTTTGAATGCTGCACTGTGATTAAGTGATTAAGCCACTATTGTCTCACTAACATCACATGACATTTCTTGACCATAAACATGTCTAGCTGAAGGTTGATCGTCTTACTCAGCAGGCGGGTGTTGCATCTGCGTTGTTTACTTGCCTTAACTGGGTTTATCACCACACCTGCTAATATATCATTTAGTAATTATTTTGTTTCATTTACCTACTAATTTGTGTGTATTCAGAGGCGTGGACTTTTGAGTTACCCATGTGCAGCAGAGCAGGTTTTAAACACGTAAGAGGATAACCGGATTTAGCAACACTGTGAATCAGCAGTGGCCAATATGTCTGGGTTAGTTTCCTTTCTCTCAACAGTCACATGGTTATTTCTTTACCTCACTGTTTCTCTCATCGCTCAATCAGAAACATGCGGGTCTGGTTTGACACAGGAAATGCGAGTGCTAATGGACTTCCCGCCACTGTTTCTCTTTATCCATCCAAGCCTACCACAATCCTGAGATGTTCCAGGCTTTATGAAAAATGCAGGGCAGTGTGGGGAATACTGGTGCTGATGTTTCACATGGATGGCTTTTGTAATGTGATCGTGCCATGCCGCATAACAGAACGAGAAACTTCTGATCCCCTCATCAGCACGACCTTTTATTGGCTCTTAGAGAACAGGATAACGCAGCATGACTGAGACTTTAGCAGGCCGTTCCCAGCACGAGAACACCAGGGCGCGTGAGATTACTGCGGTAAGGTTTCACCGTCAAAAAGAACAGCACACATCTGGGATCAACAAGTTAAACCAGAGTTGTTAACCTTCAGATTCCAGTAATCTGGCGTAAGCATGATTCCAGCTTTCTCAACAGCTGCAGTGCAGCGAAGAGTTCAAAGTTCCGTCATTTGGCGCCATTTGAGGTCTTTTGAAAGTTCATCATAAACTTTTAAAGCACTGTTCTTAACTTAGACTTCAACTGATTCTGGTGTTTTGTTTTTTTTACAGTACCCATGGGCAATTTAGAGTAATGATGATAATGCCAACTGCTCTCCAGATAGCAGAAACAAGCTTGGGTCAACGTCATTGCCTTGGAATGCACATTGGAAAATGCTTTGTAGGAGACCAGAACATAGTGAATTGCTTACTGTCTGAATAGGCAATTCTAAAGCCCAAAAATACTTTGTTTTTTATGTGTATGCTAGGGTTTGTTTACAGTATGAATATAATTGCTTACTGTCTGAATAGGCAATTCTAAAGCCCAAAATACTTTGTTTTTTATGTGTATGCTAGGGTATGTTTACAGTATGAATATAATCAATTTGTGCTACATCCATCATATTGACTTTGTCATGTGACCTACCAGTGTCAGTTGTGTCGCTTCACTGCCATTCACAACTCCTCTCCTGTGGCCTAGTAAATAGTAAATATATAAAGATAGTAAAGTGTAAAGCTGAAGTACACTTTAAGCTTATGGCTAATCTTCATGGAACTTCATACGGGCACATATACTGAATGAAATAGCATAGTGTTTGCATATTTCATTTCATTCTGTAATCTACTACAGATCTGTGTATTAATGGTAAAATGCTACTGTTTTTGATAGCGTGGATAACGTTTCTCACAGATAATATCATGATGTTTTTTGTGTTTGCCTTACCGAATGTGGTATCCTGTCAGCAATAACCTGTCCATGGGCTTTTTTGATTACTGTCAGTTTAAGAGCTGGTGATGCAGTGTTGCCAGATATTGCTATGAAAACAAATAAAAACCGACAAATAAATAAAAAATAAACTGAAATTAGTTCAGACCTTTTGCAAATAAGATAAGATAAAAAATACTGCTAACCCTAAACTGCAACTTTCCACTTTATTAACTTTCTAAAGTGTCAAATTAAGTGGAAAAGACCAAATACGCTTATAATAGCTGGATCTGGAAACACGGCGGAGGCTGCGCCCGTGCCCGCGCCCGCGCCCTCACTCTCTCAAGCCTCGTTCACTCCACAACAGCAATCATATTTATACCATGGACACTAAACATTCTTGCAAACGGTCTAAACTTAATTTGCAGACACTAATATGAGGAGTTCTAAACAGCAAATTAGTCATTCAGAGAACAAATTTTATTATTGAACATGAAAAATTGACCTCGGTGGCCTCATAGCTGGCTACAGCCATGGTTGTAGACATAGGCTGCGTTTACACTTGGCATTAACACGCGACCTGTATCTGGATGTTGTCCACATACACATTGACAAGTGTAAACACACTTCTGATCAGAATGTTATCCGATCAGCGTGTCCTGGTCCAGAGGTAGTCGAGGACGCATTGTGATCGGATCTCAGTGTAATGTAAACGCAATCCAGCTATAGTGTCTGCATTCGCAGGTCGACATCACGCAAAACCCCGCCCCCTCTCTCCCGAACGGTCACAAGAAAGATGGAGAACAACAGGCTGTGGAGCGCTAGTGAGACTCATACACTCATTTTGATTTGTAAAATGTCTCGCGACTGAAAATGCTTTTCAAAAGAAAACCCACCACCTCAGGTTGACATTGCACCGGGCCATTCTCTGCAGACTTATTTAAATATTTCACGGGAAAGACAGATCCGATCGGTTATCCAGATAGAGAAGTCAGCTGATGTTGCCAAGTGTAAACGCACCGTGTTCTGATTGACTGATGATGCCAAGTGTAAACGCAGCCATAGACTACAGCATTCTGCACAGGAGACTCAACTCATGGTTGATTTAAGTAGAGATTAGCATTAGCATGTTGTTGAGCTAATAAGCATAAAATACATGTCACACACAAATACAGGGAAAAACTATTTTAGTAACATTTTTATTTTATCGGTATTATAATCATTAGGCCCTTATACAAATTAACAATGGTTTTGATGTAGTAAAAGTGTAGTAACCATGTTTTTTTAGCTTATTGATTACAATTTGTATAACCAGAGTTTTACTACAAATACCATGGTTAAACTATGGGTAGTGTTGCAAAACCATGGTTAATTTGTGGTTACCATAGATTTACTATAGGTTTTTTGGTTTTATTTGTAGTAAAACCATGGTTAATTTTTGTAAGGGGGGTTGGCCTATCTTTTGTAGGCCAAGATAGCATCACAGCCAGTAGGATTTTTTCCTACTTTTGAATTATCACAAAATGTGCTCTGTGACCAACAAAAGTTTTTAATTCTTACACATTTTGTTGATTAAATAATCTTCACAAATGAACTAAACTTGAAGCCTGCTGTATAATCAAGTTTGATGTCCCGACAAACTCTGTTGACCCATTTAGCCACTTGTTGTATTATTATATTTTATTATATGTGTATATGAGTATTAGTGTTGTAAAAGACTTTTAACCGTTCAGGCATTTAACCAAAAACCAATTGTCTTCAGGTCAGGATGATAGAACCCAAAATGTGAAAATGCCAACTTGTTTCTTGGTTTAATGACTCCTTCCAACGGCACTCTATTGAAAAGATGAAAGATCGACGCGTACAACAATACCACAAATTGAACAGATTGTACTTCTGTCAATGTTTGTAATTCCTCTGACTAAAATCTGTGTGGTAGCTCAATTTTAAAACTAGTCCCTTCTTCTTATGAGTGAGAGTGATGCTTTTTTCTGAGTTCTAGTAGTATGTAGGGCTGGAGGACAGAAGATTACAGGACTGGGGTGATCAAGAACGGTCCATGAGAGGCTGATCTGATGATACCACAGGTAATTAGAAGCTTGGTGAGGGTGGGTAGAGCCCTTCTCCAAGCATTTAATTTGAGATATGAAGGGGTCTCAAAGCTGGTAGAACTGGATCTGTGGTTTCTATGGAAATAGCACATTTTAAATTTGCCATGTGTGAGTGTAATTGGTGGGCTGAAACAGCAACATGCATGCACAGTGTTTCTTAGAGTTAGATATGCCAGAAATGTTTCCATAATGATATTTGCACCATTAAATAGACATTTAATTAATGTCATGTTAAAAGTTCACAATGACGGCACAAAAAAAACTTTTTCTGTTCTTACATGAAGTTTGCTATTGTAGAACAATTTTCAGGTGTCAAGTCATAAGATTTTAAAATAAGTTTTTATTTTTATTGCTTGTCCTGCATGGTGCATTTATCAATCAGTGCCACCTATTGTACTGGAGTGAATTTAATTTTCATTTAGTCCTTTAAAATGTGTTACTTACAATAAAATAAATGTTAACTAAATGTTAAATAAAACTTAAGGTCACACTTTATTTTAAGGTCCAATTCTCCCATTAACAAACCATCAACTATGACTTTTGCCCATAGACTGTATAAAAACATGGACGTAGTCTGTGACGTCACCCGTAGGTTTCTGAAGAGCATTTTTGAAGCTCAAAGTTGGCGGAGCCGGCGGTCGCCATCTTGGCAGTGCATCACCGAGCGTCACTCCCGGATAATCGAAAATGGGCAGAGAGGCGGGAGCTGGTTGCTGAAACCACGCCCATCTAGCTCAACTGTGGTGACCGCAGCAGCAATCCACCTGTCACTCAAGTGGCCACGCCCTTAATTATGCACAACTTTAAGGCTTAATATAATTTAAACGGAGTTTGTCATGAAGGGCAAAATTAGCTATATAGACCAAAAACACTTTTTGTACTAGGCTGTAAACATATTTTTTTTCAGCTGTAAAGTTGGGCATTTTAACATGGGGAGTCTATGGGATTGACTCCCTTTTGGAGCCAGCCTCTAGCGGCCAGTCGATGAATTACAGTTTAAGTCACTTCCGTGTTGGTTTCTCGAGAGAGTCCGGAAGGTTGCTGCTTGCTTTTGCCTCAATAAACACCTAATTTGCTGCTTATTAAGGTAGTAAGGTAGTTAGTAAGTTACTTAGTAAGGTAGTTGTTAAGTTTAGGTATTGGGAAGGATTAGGGATGTAGAATATGGTCATGCAGAATATGTGCTTTATAAGTACTAATAAACAGCCAATATGTTAATAATAGGTATGCAAATAAGCAACTAGTTATCGTGAGAATTGCTCCCTATACTAAAGTGTTAAACTAGGTAGTTGCCAAAGAAACATTTCTCATTTTCATTTAGATTAACTTAAGATAATAAAATTAAAACTTAAATAAAAATTAATAAAAAACTATACAAGCATAAAAACTAATATGACAAAAACAGGCAAGAAAATAACTGAAAATTTAACTAAAATTAAGGAATGGAAAATATTATAATAAAAACGAATACAAAACATTAATAAAAAATTTAATAGTACAATGATACTAAAATAACTCTGATGAATATCTGCTTGGTGTGAATATCCCTTGATTAGCCATTTCGCATTTGGTGTGAATAGGCCTTCTGCACCCACATTTAAACGGTTTTACCACCTTATGAAGTATGTTACTCCCGGAGGTCACAAGGATTACCAGACAGGGCAGAAAATGGTTTGTGCACAGCACCATCAGATAACTTTGATTCAGCTCCCTTACAGGCGGAACAACTCCATAACAGAGAAACAGAACAAGTCCTCTGTGTCTGCACAGCTGCGGCCCAGACGTGGTATTGTGCTGCAGGCGTGCGGGGTGTTCAGGAGATGTCTATCTCTGAGAGAGGAGATTGAGATCTCGTTCTGGCTTTGACGGTACGTCTCCAAGCTTGTTCGGCAGCAGATTTGGCAGAACATGCCACAGATTTTGGCAGCGAATTGTGCATTGTAGGAACTGAGCTAAATGATCCATTTCGCTACACTAAGTAATCTGTGGTGCATGTTACTATTTTTAGTTTTTCTACCTGTCAAAAGTGTCTAGTGAAAAATGTTCCATGTACGTCAATTCAATTGGCCACAGCTCTTTAAACCTAAATTGCAATAGAAACATGCCTGTGTCTGGGAGATATTTTCAATTATAGGGCTGAGATTATACTGAATCACATGTTCTTTTTTACGAGGTACAATGGCGTCATCATCACTTGTCTGAGACAGCAATCCAGCTGTTGTTTGAGGTAATCATGATGATGTGTTGTGTGGTCATTGAAAACAGTGTAGTTGACCATGTCGGTCACATAAAATGTATTGTGAAGTGGTTTTGCAACCTGAGCCGCCCCGGGATGGAGGCCTCGCCCTCATCATCACACAGGGATGGAGCTCAGAGGCATGACCAGACCTGCCAATACATCAAGTACAAGTTGCCCTTATTTTGTTTGGCTGATTTAAGCAGATTTCCAAACAAATCCATTTCATAGCCACAATAAGAGATACTAATAATCTAAAGTAGCTTAAAATGGGCAGCTTCCTACTTATTTCAGTGGCCTTGATTTAATGTTTGATGATTGTTGATTTAGACATTATAGTCATCTATAAAATAATTTTCATCTGCGCAATATAATGGAGCCGTATTGGTTATTGGGCAGTTTAAAAAAAATATTATATTATATTATATTATATTATATTAGTTATTTATTTTAGTTTAGTTTTTCATATTTATTAGAATTTTTACAATACATTTTAATAACTTAAAATGTTCAATTTAAATTTATTATAAAATGAATCTGTAAAAATCTTAAAATGAAATCACATTTCTCTGTTATTTTAATATCATGTTATAGTTTAATTAATATTTTGAATTCGCTTTTATTTTTATATTTTCAGGTTGTATTTTCATTTTAGTTCTTTTTTAGTAATGTAGTATGTGCTTTTGTCTTTTATTTATTTTTGTTTTTAAAAATATTTCTAAAAAGTTTTATTGCATTTCTTTATTTTATGTTAGTTAGTAATTTCAGTCATTCAAATCAAAATTATTTCAGTTAGTTACCAAGACAGCATATCTACATATTTATTTGATAATATAAGTTTTGTTAAAATATAAGATTTAGATATAGTTAATTAAGGCATCACAACCTTGTATTCTATCTATCTATCTATCTATCTAAAAGGTATAATAGAAGGTTGTGATGCCTAAAAATTCACTTGTAGCATTTACTGTAAACATTTCATTTTGAATGTAATTCAAGTGTAATTTATTTACACAGAAAAAATACGAACTTTTCTGTACCAATCAGAATTTTTTCTAAATTGATGAATCCGTAGATATTTGTATTGATATTTGTATTGGCCAAAACGTTATTAGTTTACAAATGTAATGATTTCATCTTAAAATATCAGCTGGCCAAAACGTCTATAGCGCTTCCACATAAAAGATCTGCACCCTGCTTCACAACCCTATTAGCTTCCAACCTAATAGCCCACTCTCTCCTCTTCATAGCCATAAGCTTTCTTCCAGTCTCTCTTGTGGCTATTCCAATGGGAATGGGGCTCGTCTGTTTTTGCAGCTGCTGGCAGTGCTTTTGAGAAGGAAGCAGATGCCTGTCATGTTACCGAGTGGTTGATTAAACAGGTGAACTGAGCTTAGCTGTTAGCATATTCCTTACACATTGTCAGTTATTAACCAAGCCTTATGAAGTGGAAAATAAACACGAGAGTAAAAGCTTTGCCGGAGGGACCAAATACGATCATATACACATACAGTAGGCTGTCTACACTTCCGAAGCCATGGACCTCTGTAAGGAATATTGTTTGGCCGTATGTGTGTTTGTTTATACTTTCCAGGCTACAACTGCATGTCGTTCTGAACTTCTAGCTTAGAGACTCCTGTACATGTCATGCTTAACTACCATAAACACAGAACTAGGACAGACAGGAAGAGCAAACGCTCTTAATTATCAGTTGATTGACAACTACCACACTTGTTCCACTGTGTTCAGGCTGTCATCGCTTGATTACCGAGGGTCGGCAGAGGTTGTGGGGACTTTCAGACAAGCTTTCCACAAGCTCCACGGGAGGGTAGCTTCAGTGTTTTGTTCCCTGCTCTCCACAGTTAGTATGTCTGCAGCTGCCACAAGGTCTCCTGTGCCAAAAACCAACAATAGTTATTACACCCCCTACCATCAGATTTTCCTCAATGCTATTTAAGCCGTAAATCCAATTTTCTGCTGCTTGAAGAAGAAAATTGTTGAAGCTTTTAGCATTAAGTAAGACCATTTGTCCATTCAAAGATGGGCTAAGTTGAGTTGCTTAGTTGTATCACTGAATTGTTTCAATAAATGATTTATGTCCGCTTTAATAAATTTCCTGGAGGTCTCTGCAATGCATATTTAATATATTAAAAATGTTTAGTAAGTTTGTTTAATGTTTTTGTAAGAAGTCTCTTATGTTCACCATGGCTGCATTTTATAAAATCAAGTAAAAACTGTAATATTGTGAAATATTATTACAATTTTAAATAACTGTTTTCTATTTTAATATATTTTAAGATGTAATTTATTCCTGTGGTGACAAAGCTGAATTATCAGCAGTCATTACTCGAGTCTTCAGAATCACACGATCCTTCAGAAATCATTCAGATATGCTGATTTGGTCTTAAGAAACATTTCTTAATATTTCTGTGGAAACTTTTTTTTTTTTCAAACTAATAAATTCATAATATATTTTTTTGCCCCATGCCTAGTACACCACAGCCCGGGGACCCAAGATACTTACATGCAACTTGCTAATGCTAGTCAGTGGCAGGTGGTATTAGGGGGAGGGGACATTGTCATTCTAGCTTTTTGTTGGACAAACATTTCTCCACAAGTTGGTCTGTATTTTTGGTCTCTTTGGTCTCAATAAACTGATTAATTGATTGATCATGTGCTTCTTTTTTCTCTTACAGGACTTTTTTTCGGCTCTATGCTTTTTTTCTTTGGCTTTGAACTGTAGGCATCTGCTAACATGCTCTCTACAAAAGAATGAAGATGATGATTAGCCTGCTAAAACCACAGATTCATTGAGTCTTTCACTCTCTCTTAAAGGGATAGTTCACCCAGAAATGAAATACTCCATGATAAACTCACCCTCAATCCATCCTAGGTATATATGCCTTTCTTCTTTTAGACGAATACAATCAAAGTTATATTAAAAAATATCCTGGCTAGGCTTGGGCGATGTCTACAAAATTGGCATCAGACGATGTCTACAGTGAAACATCGCAATGTACGATGACATCGGGGGGCGGGGGCACGGAGTTAGGGGTTGTGCCCGAAGCGTGAATCAGTATTTAGAAATACACGGAAAACAAATAACAATTGCTAACGGTTGCCTGTTACATTACAGTACATCAAATTTAACTTACCACATAAACAGAGTAAGAGATGACTGAGGATGATGGCGAATTATTTGCAGATCCTGTGCACCACTGACAAACATCTAATCTTGTAAAATTTTTCATTTTCAGAGCTGTTGTTTGATTTCATTCATACTTAAACTTTTATGAATTTTTCACCTGAGAAAGTATATGTGACGAGTGGGGGTGGGGCCGAGAGCCGTGGGAACGGAGTGAGGCCGGTGGAGTAATTGATAATGAGCGACACCTGCACCACTCACCGGTCTCGAGTCTCACGGAGGAGCTCCGGAAGGATAAAAGGGAGGAGTGACGACCGTGTCGAACGAGAGAGGACCAGGCCTGGAGTTTATTTTGTGTTTTGTGTGCGGCAGTCGTCCGCGAGGGGCTGCCGCTTTACTTTCGTTTTGTGTTTGTTTATTTGATTTAGTTTTTATTTATTTATTTGATTAAAAATAATGAAAGTAAAGCAGCAGCCCCTCGCGGACGACTGCCGCACACAAAACACAAAATAAACTCCAGGCCTGGTCCTCTCTCGTCTTTCACGTCACTCCT
>NW_015641608.1:596215-643331 GCF_001515625.1 Sinocyclocheilus rhinocerous | reverse complement strand
CGTCCCTCCTCCTTTTTATCCTTCCGGAGCTCCTCCGTGAGACTCGAGACCGGTGAGTGGTGCAGGTGTCGCTCATTATCAATTACTCCACCGGCCTCGCTCCGTTCCAACGGCTCTCGGCCCCGCCCCTCTCGTCACACATAGTACACGTCATTTTCTTTCCGAACATGGTATTGGGATGCGGCGGATTGTGGGGGGTATGGGGTGGGTCACGATGCCGGCTCAACATTGTGATGTCTATCAGCCATAGGTGATGGATGATGGCATTGTCTATTGGCCCAACCCTAATCCTGGCTCTTCCAAGCTTGTGAAGCACTAAAAAGCGATCGTGCATTCAAAAGCAGTTTCAATGCCAGGCATAATATAGCGGCTCCCTGATGTCCGCAATTTATATACAGTACAATTACCCAATGATATAACTGCGAGAGAAAGTAGGTATTTGTGTAAGAAAAATATCCATATTTACAACTTTATAAACTATAATCTCTAGCTGTGCCTACGTCCTATATCATCCGTTGCAACACCACTTTCTCATGAATGCGCATACGATAGTTAGTGGAGATTACGGTTTATAAAGTTTTAAATATGGATATTATTCTTACACAAATGCATCAACTCGCTTTAGAAGGCCTTTATTAACTCCCCAGAGCTGTGTGGGGCAATTTTTATGATGGATGGATGCACTTGTTTGGGCTTCAAAATCTCAACAGCCATTCACTGCCTTATAAAGCTTGGAAGAGCCAAGACATTTTTTTAACCCTTTCACTGGTGAGTTTAAAATATTCTAGCTGTCCCCCCAGAGTGAGTTTTTTAGGCGACCGTTATTTTAGAACGTTTCCCCTTATTGTTTCCATGGCGACGCGTCATGCTTGTCACGTGACACACCGCGGCGACAATAACACTGTGTGACAGATGGATCGCCAGATAATGCGCCAAAGCACAGTTTGAATTTGGCAGTTATGTGACGTCACCGAACGTTCTAAATCCCATATGTGGGACCGTACTCCCAGGGGCACAGAAATAAAAATCCCATATGTGGGACCGTACCGCTCAAAGGGTTAATATCACTCTGACTGTATTTGTCTGAAAGAAGAAAGTCATATACAACTAGGATGGATTGAAGGTGAGTAAATCATACAGAAGTTTTCATTTTTGGATGTACTATCCCTTTAAGAGGCCCTCAACATATGCACACACAAACATACACGTTTACTTTGGTTTACTTTGGTAAACATGGGGACATTCCATAGATTCTATTATTTTTGTATACAGCTAGCTATAAAATCTAACCTTAACAGAAAATTTTCTGCATTTTTAGAGAAAAAAAAAAGCTACACATTTTAAATTTTTTATAAATGAGGATATTCCAAAAGGTTTTGTCAGATATAGCTCACTTCTAGGTACAAAATATGGTGCTCACACGCACACACACAGTGAACACATACCTGGGTTGTCCATTTCACAGCCCTTCTCTAAACAAACTGTAAACAGTACTGCAGCAGAACGCAAGGAGAGAGAGAAAGCAGGGAAAGAAGTGAAGAGCAGTGGGCGGAGTCTAACTCTGCCTGTATCCTATGAGAGACCTGGGTGTTGAAAAGAGGTGTGGCTTGTCGATTTGTATGAGATGGTCTGTTGAACAGCAGGGAGACGCTGCATGTGTTTACCGGTCAGCCGATGAGGATCGTTCACGCCGGCTCTCGAATATGGAAGCGTTCGGGGACTGATCTACGGCACATTTATGTTCAGAATGACTGAAGTGACATCCTTGAATTTACATTCTTCTCAAGGCTTTTAGAGAAGATCCTTTTGGCTTCTGGAGCCAGTCTTGTTTCCTCTTGAGGGATGTAACATTAAACGGACCGTAAGCAAAGGCATAAAGGGTAAGTTAACACAAGCAGAGGTTTTTCCATCTCATGACAGTCTGAATGAACGTTTGCGGTGCATTTTTCCTGTGTTGTTCTTTAGCTGTGACGGAACGGCAGCTGAGCTGTTTTAATAGCTCGTAAAGCCTTGAAGGGCAGGTGTGCGTTCTCTCACTGAGCGTTGTGGACGTGTACGGCTCTGCAGTGTGTCCGCTGAGGTGACAAGACATGCGGCTCTCCTTTAATCATCCGAATTATGCATACAAATATAAAATGAGAGTATTAAACGCGTCGCAGGCATCCATTTTAATATGACTGGACTGGGTGAGCGGAGATCACCTTGAAAGCAAACTGCTTTCACAAATTGACGAGTCTTTCCTTGCTGTATTCCTTATCTTGAGCATTTTTTTGGTTGCATTCATCGTCATGGGATGTGCTTAAAGGAGAACAAGTTGTTTGGTTGCTTAACTCCAGCATGAGTGATTATTTTCACGGTATCTTTCATACTATGAGCTGTCATATTGAGATTGAGTTTATGGTCTTTCGGTTAAAAATGTTGCTGTCACATCTGTTTCAAGCGCTACCCCACCCTCAGAGGTATCTGGGTTAAGATTGAGGCAGTTGTGGGTTCAAAGCAGTAGCTTCTGAAGCTTTATCTCTCTCTTGTCCTCTATTTTACCTTTTTATTCTTTGATATGTTGCTGTCTTTCAGCTGTAGATGGTGTCGTTCATAATTAATGTAAATATTCGGGCTGATATCAAGGGAGAATTCTGCTGACCTATCAAATGTCTCATAGGCTAATTGATAATTTAAATATTAAATTCGTTTTTTAATAAGAGGGTGTGGCTCACCTTCTGGATTGCAGGATTTAATTTAGCTGTCAGATTCTCATTTCACATGGTCATCTAAACATTGTTAGACAGAAGTCATCAAAAACGCAAGTTAATTATTATTATTTTACTGTGGTTGTCCTTGGATTAGTGCAAAAAAAGAGGGTTGAATGCCGGCCGACGATACAGGTGCTGGTTGCTATGGCAACACCAGGGCAAGGGAGGGACTGATAGCATCCTCAATGCAACGATTTTGCTACACTTTTGCCATGTAATGCTTTCACATCACTGAATTTATATGTTTTGTCTGTGTTGTGTTATATTTATGTCTAAAGTGTATAGTGCAATTTTAAATGATTTAGTTTATGTGAATGGAGAAAGATGGATAATATGTAAAGTGTATAAAACCTATTTTCTCACCATAATAACTCATTATCCTTTGTGCTTCAGCAAAATTGCCATTTCGTGAGGATGTCTCTAGCCTCGGGGGAAGTATAGGATCAAGTTAGTATTCGCAGTGGTCAAAGAAGTCAGCGAGCCGCCATACTGTGTCAGGTGTCATTTCCTGTCAGTCGGGGTCTCAGAGTTCACGATATCTCTCCACTGAACTCCTTCCATCTTTTATCCACGGCCAACACAACTCTTGTGGCCCCCAGGCCGAGGCAAGTTCAGACTGCCATCTGCAAGCATGCCTGCTGCATTTGAGCTAAATGTGGGCTACATTGACTCATTATTTCAGGGCTTTAGCTGTGTAAAACAGAAGAGTGCATTAAAAAGTAAAATCTGGCCTATGCAGATAATCTACACCATTTCTAATTTTAATTTTAGTTTTTCATCTAATATTTATTTTATAAATATGTTTTATCTAATATTTTATATTTTATTTTGTCAGCTTAATTGTAATTACATAAAATGATTTTAATAGTTTTAGTTTTAGTTAACAGTAACAACACTGCCAATAACTCATAAGTGGCCGATATTAAAATTGTATTCTATTTTGTCTTAATAAATAAAAAATACAACAGTAAAAACTAAAACAAATTGTTTTAAAGTGAAAATTAGGCATCACAACCATTTTAATGTATAGTATGACAAAAGCATAAATATTTTGACATTTGCTAATGATTACATTGTGCAGAGTTATTTAATTATTAGGGGTTTTAACAATTAACTTCAGGTGAACATTAGTGACAGCAAAGGTAATCTAAATTGTTAAAATGAGAAATGTATACATTTAGAATATAATTGATCCAAAAACAATAATTAAAAGAAAAAGTCTAATATTGACCAATAACCAATATTGTGCATCCTTATGAAAACATCTACATTTAAAATAACATGATCTAGATAGTTATTTGAGTTTAGCTGGTTGTACTGGGGGATAGGGTTGGGTTTGTGTCAGGACCAGGCTAGGATAATGAGCCCCTGATAAAATGATCACCATTCTGTTAAACCCAGTTTGGCCTGGCCTCTCAGATGGGAGTGTCAGTGTGGAGAGGAATGCTCATGCTTTTGACTGTTGTGTGTGTGTGTGTGTGTGTGTGTGTGTCTGTGCTTGTGTATGCAGTTTGTGCAAGTGTCGAGAGGGGGGATGGTGGTCTCATTGTCTGCAGAACATGTTTGACAGGCTGTCTGCAAGGGGGAGCAGCTATTCAAACCTCTTCATCTTCTCCTCCTGTTTTTCCTTTAAATTCCCCGACAGGAGAGAGTGTGGAATCTGAACCCCAGCTTTGGTGTGTGTGTGTGTGTGTGTGTGTGTCTGTGCTTGTGTATGCAGTTTGTGCAAGTGTCGAGAGGGGGGATGGTGGTCTCATTGTCTGCAGAACATGTTTGACAGGCTGTCTGCAAGGGGGAGCAGCTATTCAAACCTCTTCATCTTCTCCTCCTGTTTTTCCTTTAAATTCCCCCTGACAGGAGGGAGTGTGGAATCTGAACCCCAGCTTTGGGTTCACGTCATAGGAATCCCTGCCTGGCCCGTGCCGTGAAGCTCACTGTGGTCTTCCATCCAGATACTGTGTTCCTTAAAACATGAGGGGGAGACCTAGCTGTTAGCTTGATAGCTACCACCACCCTCATGATTAATGAAGGGCTTTTCTCACAATCGTAGTGTTACTCAACACCTCTTTTGAAAGCTTCAGTCTATATCTCACTCTCCAGGTCTACGAGTCCTCATGCTGGGAAGCACTCAATGGTTCCCCAGTGCTCCTCTCCACAATGTTGATTTAAGAAGCTATTTTAAGTGCAAGCATTATGAACTTATCGGTGTGTGAAATGTGTGCTGGCCCCGTCCCAAATGACACACTTGATGTGGAGTGGCCTTGTGGTCTTTGCTTCTGCGCATTCATGAAATCCACAAGACCGTAGACTGTCCTATTTGTCATGTTAGGTTTGAGAAGGGTGCTCTTTTTAAACCTTTTGTTAACCTTTATGGACTTCATAGTGGAATATTACCCCAACAATCCTTGCGAAGGACAGTGACAATAAAAGCAAGTTTTATCAACCAGGCATCAAGTGTAGACTTAGAGGACAGTAAGGGGTTGACACTGTCATTTGGGACATGTCCATTATTTCTCGATTTCTAGGCAAGGATTGACCCCTTTATGCTATTTGAGAGTTTTGTTCTAGTATCAGTATTGATCAACCTTAAGAGCTGATTTTGCCAACCAGGCGTCAAGTGTAGACTTGGAAAATGGCGAGGGCTAATGTTGTCATTTGGAACACGTCCATTATTTTTTTATTTCTATTGTAGGTTTGACACCTTTACATTTAATTGAAAGTTTTGTTCTTGTATCAGTTGTTATTGACCATAAAAGCTGAGTTTATCAACCAGGCATCAAGTGTAGACTTGGAGGACAGCGAGGGGTTGACGTTGTCATTTGGGACACATCCATATTTCTTGATTTCTTGGCTAGATTTGACCCCTTTTCTTTTACTTGATTTTTATTTTTGTATGGGTATTTATTGACTATAAAAGCTGGTTTCATCAACTAGGTATCAAGTGTAGACTTGGAAAATGGCGAGGGCTAATGTTGTCAGTTGGGACATGTCCATTATTTTTACATTTATATTGTAGGTTTGACCCCTTTTCGTTTAATTGGAAGTTTTGTTCTGGTATCAGTTGTTATTGATCTTCGTGGATGGCGAGGGGTTGACGTTGTCATTTGGGACACATCCATATTTCTTGATTTCTAGGCTTAGATTGGACCCCTTTTCCTTTAATTTGAGTTTTATTTTTGTATCAGTATTTATTGACTATAAAAATTGGTTTCATCAACTAGGCATTAAGTGTAGACTTGGAAGATGGCGAGGGATAATGTAATTTGGTATACGTCTGTTTTTGTAATTGATGTTGCCACAAAATTGAGCAGAGGATAACCTTTATGCAAACAATGAATGCAACAACTATCAATGGGAATGAGAGAGAAATCGAGTAGGAATGTGACTCAGCGACTCTGTGACCTTTGTGAATTAATCACTGTCAGTGTAAACACTTTTTGGTTGTAGAATTGCATTAATTTTAAATGTTTCAGACAAGTGAAATGGCGTGCTTGCAGCCATAAAACAGATTAACACATGGCCTGTACATGTGTAGTAAAAAGCCGCTACCCCTGAATGCCCTGTTGTCAGCTTTCTGAGAGAAAATCTGATTTGGCAGTCACTCCCAGAACGGTCCCAGGGCACTGCGTTAAAATGACATTTGCACCCCAGAAACGCTCTTGTTGACTCTACGTTGGATACACTCATGTACAGAATCCAAGCAACCAATAATAAGCATAGACCACTGAGTTATTTTGTTACATTTTATTTTATTAAAAGAGATGTAAATTGTGGAAGACACTGTTGACTAGGGATTGAACTTATTCAACTTTAACTGCCGCTGTGTCAGTGAAGCAGTTGTGTGAGTCTGTATTTGATTTTATTTTTTATAATTTAACTGTAAATTATGACAGACACTGTTGGAGTAGGGATTGCAAGAGCTTGCATTGTGGCAGTTTTGGCAGTGTGTAGTTAATATTTACTAGTGCTGTTTTATTTTATTTTATTTTATAAAAACAGAACTGTAAATTGTTGCAGACACTGTCTAGAGATTATAAGAGCTTATTCTGATTTAACTGGATTTTCAGTGTTATCGTTGAATATGGAGTGCACTTTGGATGGGTTAAATGCAGAGCACTAATTTCTAGTATGGATCACCATACTTGGCCACATGTCACTTCACTCACTTACTTCACTAACTTACATCATTAAAAACGTCTACGACTCAAGCTTCATATCGATCTCGACTTCGTTTTTCATTTACATAACTCCTGGCATAAATTAAGAAATGATTGTAACTGTTAAGTTTTTAAAAAAATGAAGCTTGAGTCGCGTTGCAAATAAATTAGTAGATATGGCCATGGAAAATATGTATTGCAAAATCATTGCTTTTGTGCTGTTTCATTTATATTTTGCAATTCTTTATTTTTGTTTGCAAAACTTCTTTTTTTCTGTGCTTTTTCATTTATATTTTGCAATTCTTTATTTTTGTTTGCAAAACTTTTTTTTTTCTCGCAATACTTCATTTTCTTTTGCAATTCTTTATTTTTGTTTGCAAAAAGCACTTCTTTTTTTTTCTCAATACTTTCATTTTCGTTTGCAAAACTTTATTATCGTTTGCAAAACTTTATTTTCTTTTTGCAAAACTTTATTTTCTTTTGCAAAACTTTATTATTTTGCATATATATGTGGCATTATATTGACTCCATAGTTGAAAGCTTTTCTTGGTTTGGGATGTTTCCACAGCTCTTATCATTCTTTAAGAACTAGCTAGGCCAAAAGAGGCATTCATTTCACTTGACTGTGTATGCTGCTGCTAACCTACTAATTGTGGACTACTATTAATTGCCTTTATTTAATGCTTAATGGTTTTCCTAGTACTTATACTTGAGTTAGATGAAAGACTGACTCATTGTGGGTTGAATACTCAACAGAGAACACAGCCTGATTAGTTAGTGATTTGTTTTGTTCCACAGCATAGGCCTATATTATAATAAAATGTAATTGGCTTGTATTTGATGCTTGTTAAGCAGTTTTAACCTTTTTCTGTGCTGAATCCTAAGTAATGTAATCTGGGCATCACTCCAGCCAAGTTATCCGATTAAGTGCACTTAGTTTTTGCTGAGTAGGAGCTGAGAAGAGAAATGGAAAGAGAGAAAATAGAAGGCTGAAACGGTAGGACAGAAATGGCCTTGTTTTGTACAGGCCTTCCTGATGGGGTGAGGGGTGTTCAGCCTGTCACAGGGGATAAAGTCACCACTGGTACGTCCTGACACATGGCTCTCAGTCTTTGTACTTTTTCTTTAATTTCTTTCCTATTCTGATGGCCTGACTGACTGGAAGGATGTTTATGTTTATTTCCAAACCAACACTAGACACTAAATGTCACTGTATATCTCCACCCTTTGTCTGCAGGTGTATTGTTACTATAGTTGGTTTACAATGACTTGGGTGTGTGTGACCGTCTCTTTTGCACAGAGCAGTATGTAATGAAATATGTGAACGGATACAAACAAATAAGTGGCTTATGGCACACAAACAGCACTTTCTATTCAGTAAATCTGACTGAATCCAGATGATTTAAGCTGTTTACAGCTAGATCTTGGGGTTTGGATTCTGTTTTGTGTAGATTAATTACCAACTGTATGCACATACAATTTGTAAATTAAAGAAAATAATTGTTAATGGCAAAACCGGATAATTATTCAAAAAATGTATTACAGTTCAGATTCAATGTACCAACCCAATTAGGCTATCTCTTTATTTTCTGTATGGAGCGTCTGATTCGCTGTCAGTGTTGTTGTTGCTGATTCACTTACTCACTACTTGTGCATGTGGTGCGAAACAGTCTTTGACATTGTGTTTTTCAAGGAAGATTGACTCATTCTATGACAAAAACAACAGAAGCAGTCTAACGAGTGTTGGATTCGAATGCAGACTTGAACCCAATTACCATTAGCGCCCTGAGGACACAGGAAGAGTGACAAGAGGGCGCGTGGTGAGATGGCAGTGGGGTTTAGCAGAGCTCGGCTGGCTATGTGCGGAATGTGGCCTGTCAGGACAGGCCCACGGGGAAGATAAACCCTCAGCAGGGCCAGAGGTGAAAGAGTTGAAAGATTAATGCAGTTACTGTATCAATGTGAACACCAGTGGCTTACAGTGGCGATCTACACTAAACCTCTTTGTATAAATCCCTCAACAGTACCCCTCTCCCTTTTTGTTATCACAAGTAAAAGGGTCTTAGTAACTGAAAATGCTTAGTAACTGTGCTTCCTGCTTGTACATTTTGGCCACTGAAAAGGTGTTTCCGATGATGACAAAGAAAATGATATTTGTAACATCAGTAAGTACTTCTGAAATGCTTCTACTTCCTTCTAAGGACAATGTTGTCAAGAATTAGGGAAGCTACTATGAAACTGTAAGCTTGCAAGCTATGAGCTACATGTGAAAATATAGAGCACAACAGTTTTGTTTTGGAAGTACAACTTCCATTCATTTTCTCCACTGGGTAATTGAGTCTTTAAGTCTTTAAAGACAGACCTACTGTGAGCTACAAGATCAATGGCATAGCTTTTGTTGAAGCCACCTGTCTGCACTGTTTCAACGTAGTTTTTTAATAATCATGTTCCACATCTGATTTCCTGTTAAAAAAAACTATATTACCCATGATTCTGCAGAGAAATCTCCACGAATCAGAGAACTGGGACAAGCAAATTGCACCAAAATAACTCTTTAGTGAATAATGTAGAGTCAGTCTCAAAATTACTTAAATATTTGTATATATATTCATATTTTGCAATAAAAATATAGAGACAATATATTTTATATATATGTATATAAGCAACATATTTAAATCAATAGTTTTAGATTCCTCCATTATTTTGTTTTATTTATTTATTTTTTGTCACTAGCAATGCTTCATTGAACTAGTGTTTACTCTCACCGCGCTAACACCATTAAAGGAATAGTTCACCCAAAAATGAAAATTTTGTAATTTACTCACCCTCATGTCATTCCAAACCTGTTTAAATTTAATTTATATGTTGAACACATAGATATTTTGAAAAATTTTGAAGAACCAAACAGTTGTTGGTCCCCATTGACTTTCATAGGTAGGGAAAGAAGTACTATGGAAGTCAATGGGGGACCATCAACTGTTTTATTACCAGCATTCTTCAAAATATCTTCTTTTATGTTCAACATAAGAAAGAAGCTCATACAGGTTTGGAACAACATGAGGGTGAGTAAATAAATAATGACAAAATTTTCATATTTGGGTGAACTCAACTATACCTTTAAGTACACAGTCATGTACCTTTGTCTTTTTGTGTGATTTTCAAAAAATTTTTTGTTTCAAATCAAAGTGTATGTTGTGATTTACCTCGTAGGTTGGTTTGGTTTGTGGTTTATAATGAAGACTTGTGCGCTCTATTACACTGAACAGATACAGTTACATTTGTACTAAATAAATCTACAAAACAACATTATTTATATAATCACGTCAAAAACTATTTGTCATTTTATTTGGTGAATACTTTATTTGATCCTGTTCATGTTAACAAACAAACTGATTCAAACTGCTTACCAACATTACATCTGAGCGCGAGTCAGAGAGGACCTCTTACCCTAGGTGTGTTTGCGTAGCTTTGCTACATGTTCTATAGACTGTGATAAAAAGCATTGATTTGCTTCACAAAAGTAACTTTTTCAGTACCGTGACAGTATAGCTACGCTCTTTTCAAATAGTCAAGCGGTAGTGTCGCTTTTAGCCTCTCAACGCTGGTTGTTAGAGCGGTGACATCTGTCATGAAATGTGTTTTTCTCACTCTATTACCTTCACCGGCTTCCTGTTTATCTTCTTCGGACAGGCTCATTTTTCTGGTTGTTCATTTGTCATGTTGACATTCTTTCCATTTTGTTGGAAACTTTAAACAACAGGGTTAATGTTTAAAGAACGTCGTCTCAAGGTCATTAGATTTTTATCATATTTCTTTTTGAGCTCTGTGTTTTAAGGTTACTAAATGGAAAAATTAAGAGTCAGCAGACCATTTCTGATTCTCCTGATAGTATCTGTGTTTGAAGTCTCAAATGTGTCTTAGTAAACACTTAGGACTGCTTGTTCCTGCTCATGTGTCTTCCAGCTAAGTACACCTTGCATCTCTATGGAAATAACAAGGAAGTGATTTACAGTAAACTCTTGACCCCACTGCATTTGCCTCTAATGCTGCAGGCACATACTGTACAGCCTGTATCACAGTTTAAGTCTTTTGCATCAGCAGTAATTACTTATTGCTTAATCATAATCCATCTGTAAAAGATTAAGCGGCGGCCCCTATGGCAGTCACATGGCGGAGCGGGGGTTTGTTTTTTACTTTATGCAAAGCAGTCAGGTCACATGACCGCCTCTGTTTGTTGTGTCAGCTGAATAAGAAGAAAGGAGAGATTATAATGTGTGTCAGCAAGTCATAACTCCTCTATACAATGGTTTCAGTTTGAAATCTGGCCTGTGTGAATGCAATAAAACTGAGGGAATTAAAATACCATGTTAATAAACTAAAAATAATCTCTTTCTGTTGACAGAACATAATAAACATATTTTATGCATAACACTTAGGTTGGTTTGCTTTCACTTTTGACCTCACTGCTACTTAATGATACAAATTTTAGATTAGCAAGTTTGGGCTGCCAAATGTTAAAACAGTGATGGAATCAAATATTCAATTCAATCAAATCAAATATCATTTTAGGATGTATGAGGACGAGGCATGGGACGATAACCGGTTTCAAGGTATACCGCGGTTTGGAAAAGTCACGGTTTCTAAACCACTAATATTTTCCGTTATACCGTTCATGCGGTATGCGCAGTTTTTTTTTACGTGTCGTCAAAGACGGAGAGTGCAGGACTCCCTCAGTTGTGTGCAGCCAAGAGCATAACGAGTCACACGACCCCTCCCCCTCAGCCCCTCCGGTTGGTGCGAGCAGTCAGTGAGAGTCACCTGTGTGTAGGATGGCCGAAGGAGATGAATCCCTGGAACTTTTTCCCCCGTCGAAAAAGACGAAGTCTTGTCGTATGGGAATTTTTCGGGTAACGTAGACTAACCATGTTCCGTACACAACGATGTTCCGTACAGATGACGTTTCAGCGCCGATCGCTAAATAAATACTTCCAAGTCAAACATAAACTATATATCTGTGTCATCTTCGGTTTTCTCCCTCTTTCACCCCCGATCAAGACAGAGACCCACATGCCGTTTGTTTCAGTGTTGAAATAAATATTATTTGGCTTGCTACAGAGGCAGATCATGGCTAATTAACTAGCTAACGTCAACTAGTTTCCCTCATACCGGCCCATGCCTAATGAGGACAGGTTATAGCCTCTAGGTTACATGCTTAGTGAAATGTTTTGTGGTTTAGTTCTGTGTTTATAGTAATCTAGCATAAAAAGCATACAAGTTCTCTGCTTGTTTCTGTCAGTTTTATTAATGGTTTGTGACTTTGCCAAGAAATAATCTTGCAATAAACATTTCTTAAGTAGTATTTTTGTCTTCTTTTCCAGTAAAACATCTAAATAAAAATGCACTCATATTTAGTGCTGGGCGGTATGACCAAAAATTTATATCACGGTATTTTTCAAAATTATACCGGTTTCACGGTACATGACGGTAATTTTTTTTCATGCATGACCGGGTGTTAACCATATTTTCTACTGATTGAGAGAGGAAATACTGCAGTATATTGACTTAGAATGCCCTATTTTACTGTCACGATGAGTGAATATTGTCATAAATACCACACTAAATAGTGACTAAACACGACCCCTTTTAATACATGTTAACCAGGAGTCACTCTCATTTATAATCGCGGCATCGTCTGATAAAATCAGGTCAGTGTGGATATTGTGGATGAGTTCTTCTGTGTCATCACGTTCTTTTAGTTCTACAGCTTCAGTTTCGGAACTTTCATGCTTAGTAACACATACAGCTGTTCCCTCACCACAGTGCAACCCCCCGTTCAAACAGTGTCGCGTTCCGAACGTTGTTTAAGCGACATACACCGGTATTGCGGTATTTTAAAAATTCATATCATAACAAAAATAAACACCGGTATTCGGTATGAACCGGTATACCGCCCAGCACTACTCATATTCATGCCATATTCTCAGAAAATAAGCCTTATACACTACAAATGTTTAGCAGGTTAATTGATCTTTTTACTCCAATACAAAACAGAAATATTTATTTTTAATATATAGTGTATTTTTTAAACCAAAGGATATGTTTATTTAAATTATGTGTGACCGATTGACTCTGTAAAAAGACACTTGTATTTGTGCTTGTGTCTGATGACAGTGAGAATGTCAGACTTTGTAACAGTTGTTTATTCCACTTTGGTGAAAATGGAGGTAATTTGTATGTGCAATAAATCCTCATTCATTTCATCATCTCTTACTGTTGCAGTTCCAGCCATAACCACCTTCCTTTGGTTAGGGCCACTTGCAACACAGCTCTCCAAACACCATTTTGAAATAAACCACAGCACAGATTTCCAAAAACTGGTCAAGACACTGAAAAAAACCCCCAAAGACAGACTGGATTGGCCATATGTGACGCAAAAGTCCAAAATCCACCCAGTCCATGTTAACTTACAGTAAACATTGACCCTCTGGGTTTTGGCACAGAGTGGATTTTCAAAAGGAAAGTTGGAGATTTTACAGATTTTGGAGATTTAAAAAATCTTAATCTGACAGAAAATCCCGTTTTCCAGTAAAAGTATAATTTTTTCATAATATTGAAATAATTTTAATAAAAACAATTAAATGTAAAAATATTTCATAATCTATTTTTAATTTATAATTTTTTAGTAATATCTTGATGATTTTTAAAACTTGAGAAGTAAAAAAGCAATAAACAAAATGTGTTTTGCCATCCCACTGCCGGCGGTACTCACAACCGTATGTGACTGTTATGCCAACAGGCTCAGCCCTAGCCCTGTGGCTCACCAGTTTCCAACTTTCACTATCTGTCCTCTACTTTCTGACTTAAACTATCTTGTTGAACTCAACCAGGCGGTAAAGACGGCGGTAAAAAAAAAAAAAAAAGCAAAAAAAAAAAAAAAAAAGAAGCGTAACCCTCATTATTTCTGCATAAAATAAGAGAAAAAATGTAAATGGTAAAGTTAATATTAAAAAATAATATTAAGAAAATAATTAATTAATCAACTTATGTTAACTGATGTTTAAATATTTTTACTGTAAAAAAATAAAAAAATTTGTGTGTGAACCAACTGGCATTCCTGGTATCAGAGACACTGATTACTCACAAGTCAAACTGTCTTGATGCTAACCTTATGGTCTAATGCTGTTAAAGGTTATTTTATTATCAGCTTAGAGTCAGCCAGAGGTTAGGCAGAGAATCTGAGCGAGTGTTGTTGGAGTTTCCTCACTGTAGGGCCACAGGTCTCTGCCACAGGGCACATGTATTGATATCGCACCACAGATAGGAAGGAATGCGTGGCAGCTCGTGATCTTTCGTGGACTGAGGGATGATCTCAGAGTTCACCCAACCAGATCGCTCCTGTCGGTATGCAGGATGTCAGTAAGTGCAACCAGACGCTGACTGCTGGGTGAGGCGAGTAACGGCTCAGCTGGATTAGTAATATGTTGATGGGGTCGGTAAGATTGAAAAGAAGTCTCTTGTGCTCACCAAGGCTGCAAAATCGATTTGTTTTAGCTCTATAAATATCTTCACTGTCGCTTTTGAACAGTTTAATGAGTCCTTACTGTATTAATGTCGTCTTACACACAAAAATTGTACTACATCTTGCATGTTTTAGTAAAGTTTTCCTAAGGATGAAACATATTACATACAAAACCCGTTTGAAGTTTGCAGTTTCAGTTGGGACTCGACCGGCTCCAATTCCAGGGAGGGGCAGCTGGGAATTCCACTGTGGCAATGGACTGGTGGAGGGGTGTTATATTCAGCTGTACTCCAGCTGTGTGGATTTATATTGGTGTCCGACAGGCGGTGAAGGGGCATCGGTGCCAGACTCGCCCACTCAAGGGAAGACTTGGCTAGGACCGTCTACATCTCCACCTACATAGCTTTCTCTCATCCACTTTATTTTTTCTCTTAAGTTCCTCGTTCTTTATTTTTTCCTAGAATAATCCTCAATCTTCTTCTGTCACGTTTTCCCACAGTGTGTTTCTCAGTGACCTCAGGGCAGCCATCTGTGATCAGAATCATCCTCCTTGGCCCACAGGGCAAACGGTTCCTCACTTTATCGGCGCTGACATGCCTCACAGGTGTTTGCACACACCTGCACGTCTGTACACCTGTCCAAGGCAGAGAATCTTGCTGGTTTTGCAGATTCAACGTAGCGACTGTTCATTGTTCAGGCCATGTGTTGTTTGTTTGTGGTTCCACACTCAAATGCAAAGCTGTAAAGACAGCTGATGGACCTTCTGCTGCTGGGCTTGAGTGACAGATGTTTCTACACAAAGAAGTCTGTCGTACACTAATTGTTCTTACAGTAGTTGTTCATATTGCATTTTTGGAAAGTATGAACATAAAAGGCTAGTCTTGGATTATTGGGTTTATGGCAATAATGGCAATGGCAATAGATTCAGTGTGGTTTAGATTTATTAATTTATTCAAAAACACAATAAAATAATAGTGTAACTTTTCAAACCTTTCTTTGAACATGCTTTTTATGTTCTGAATTAAAATTAGTGCTGTCAAACGTTTAAAGGGTTAGTTCACCCAAAAATGAAAATTAGCCTGTGTTTTACTCGCCCTCAAAGCATCCTAGGTGTATGTGACTTTCTTCTTTCTCAGACGAATCCAATCGGAGTTATTAAAAATTGTCCTGGCCCCTCCAAGCCTTTCAATGGGGGTAAGCGGGTGTTTGGTTGTCAGCAGTTCAGAAGACGTGAAATAAAGGGCATCCGTAATAAAACGTACCTCACACGGCTCCGGGGGGTGAATAAAGGCCTCCTGTAGCGAATCCATGCATTTTTGTAAGATAAATATCCATATTTCAAACGTAATAAACACTTTTTTCTCACTTCCGCTGACTGTGGTACGCTGAAGTCGTGCAGCCCCATTGAAAGGCTTGGAGGGGCCAGGACAATTTTTAATATAACTCCGATTGGATTCGTCTGAAAGAAGAAAGTCACATACACCTAGGATGCTTCGAGGGTGAGTAAAACACAGGCTAATTTTCATTTTTGGGTGAACTAACCTTTTAATTAAGATTAATCGCTTCCAAAATAAAGGTTTTTGTTTACGTAATATATGTGTGTGTACTATGTATTTATTATGTATATATAAATACACACACATGCACGTATATATTTAAGAGAAATGTGTTATGTTTATATACTAAATATATTTATATATAATATAAATTATATGAACATAAATATATCCATGTAAATACAGGTAAATATTTTCAAAATATATACTGTATATGTGTGTATTTTATATATACATAATAAATATACACAGTACACACACATATATTATGTAAACAAAAACTTTTATTTTGGATGCAATTAATCGTTTGACAGCACTAATTAAAATTAATTTTATTTTTTGGGGCACAAAGTCAAAAAAGTCAGGGTGATGCAACTGTCCTTATATCATAATGAGAAAAAAAACTAATTGAAAAATGAAATTCTTAAAAAGAATAATAACAATTTTATCTATGTTAAAAGTGTGTGTATGTGTGTGTGTGTAACTTTTCCTTTAAATATATATTTTAATATAGAATTATAAATCTTATTTTTTTATATTTAAGACCTTTAAGTATATTATAAATTTTTTTTGTATTATTTATTTATTATGTTTTACGAAACAATACAAAAATTGCATATCTTAAATATTGGCAGGTGTTTTTTTTTTTTATAAAGATCATTTATTTTCTTTATTGTAAACACATATATTGTGACTTATTTGTCATTGACTCAGTGAAGTGACTTAACTTGCAGTCTCCTGTTCTCTTATTTGTCATGTTTGGATTTTATAAAAGGCTTTTTATTTTTGTTTGTGGTCACTGGAACCCAGGATTTCTTTCTATTGTCCTAAATATAGATGTGGCCTAACACATGTGGATGCAAGCTGTGTTAATTTGCACAGCCTCTGTAATCCTATGTAGGGAGTGATGCATTGTGGTCCGTAGTCGCTCCTGTGATGTGGTTAGTTGGAATGAGCCAATCTGATGATTACATGCACGTTATGTGACTATTGTGGTGTTGACTAGGCCTAGGGGAGTCTTTCTGGGTTGACTTCTCGATTTAGAGTTTTAGATGAAGCAGAACTGTTAGATCATCGGGTTGTTGCCTGGACTTTATCAAGGCTGATGAAAGTCTTTGTCCTGAGAAAAGACCTCAAGTCTTTACGAAAGTTTGTTTTTTTGTTTTCTTACAGGGCTGAGTGACCCAAGCGTAGCTCTCACCTGGGGGAGGACCAGCACTCCCTCATTCCCATCATCCCTTTAGCCCCCACTCTGAAGCAGCCATGGCGCCACGGAAACGCGGGGGCGGAGGGCACGGCGTGTCCTTCTTCTTCTGCTGCTTCCAGAGCAGTGACCACCCAGAGATCACCTACCGTCTGCGGGAGGACTTCGCCCTGCAGGCCATGGAGCCGGCGCTGCCCATCCCCAGCTATGACGAGCTGGACGCCATGTTCTCAGAGCTGGTGGTAGGTGCCAACTTCTAACATTTCTGTATAGTTTTATCTCTGCTGACTTCTGTCAGATAAGACCAATGAATCTGACTTTGTTTCAGGGACAGATCTATATCGACCAGGACGATTACTCTTCCAGTATTTATCAATTATATTACATTACATTACATTACCATCGAAAAGTTTGAGGTTGGTAAAAAATTTTAAAAGCAGTGTCTTATGTTCACCAAGGCTACATTTATTTGTACAGTTTAATATACAGTTAAACAGTAATATTAGGAAATATTATTACAATTTAAGGTAACTGTTTTCTATTTGAATATATTTTAAAATATGATTAATTCCTGTGATGGCAAAGCAAAATTTTCCGTGTTACTCCAGTTTTTAGTGTCACATGATCCTTCAGAAATCATTCTAATTTCTAATTGAGAAATTGAGCTTGCTGCTCAAGAAAGATTTCTCTTTTTTCCCCAGATTCTTTGATATAGAAACCTTTGGTAACATTATATATGTTTTTACTGTCACTTTTAGACAAATTGTATGCATCCTTGCTGAATAAAAGTATTAATTTGTTAAAAAATTCTTACTGAGCCCCAACTTTTGAACAGTAGTGTGCATTTTATTTTATTTTATTTTATTTTATTTTATTTAAATATTTATTTAGTTATATATAAATATATAACATTTATATTAATACTACTACTACTAATAATAATAAAGTAAGCATTTTTACCATCACACTAGTATTTTTATGTGTTGCATGTGGAGCTAATTAACGAAGAACCAAAGCATTATTTTTCACATACTCAGTTCCTCCGTGTTTGCGTTCTAATTTAGCATAATTAAAGAGCTGTAATTGATCCATCAAACATGTTGTCTTTAATCCTTGCTTGAATAGAAATCGCAGCAGTGTGGCGTGCTGCAGACTTTGCCTCTCTCTCTCGTCTCCTCCTTCATCTCTGCCAGCTTCCACTTTGCACATCAGTGGGTTCCATTGAGTGGCCTTGTGTCTTGGACTGCACTGCAGAGTAATTGCTTGTTTTTGGTCTGACCCACACTTAACCTCCCTTTCCCTGTACTTGGGTTCGAATTGATGTACAACACAAAGCAGCAGCAGTTGCTCTCTTTTCACAGCCCTCATAGAAAGATTTCATGCTCTCAGCACGCGCCGTTCTGGCAAGTTATTGTTGAGTTGCGTAACTGGCAACCTGCTTGCTTATTCACATGTTGTTTTTCATGAAAAGTAATATTATGTTTAGTAGAAGATACCTGGGTAATTATTTGAAATACTGTAGCTGACATTTATTTAGTTTATTTAGAGGTTATTATGCATTTTTTCCTTCATGTCAGGGCTTGGCAAAGTCTTCTTAAATATTCATCATATTCAGCACACTGAGTACATTAGAATTGCAAAAATATTCTTGGAACAAAGGGGCTTTTCAGGATAAAATGAAAATAATGAGGTACATAAAGGGAGTTTACATGTGATTTAGCCATGATATGTCTTTTTTTATAGAATTAGATTAGGTATTTTGTGTTATGATTGGCCCCAGATATTACATTTGAGACTCAACCAAAATTATTGCGTTATAATCCTTTTATGGCATAGAATCCAAGTGATAGTTCACCCAAAAATTTAAATTCTGTCATTGTTTAAATTACGTGAATTCGAAAAAATATATATTTTAAAGAATGTAAGCTACTGGTTGCTCTTATCCATACACTTACAATAAATGTGGGCATAGAAGGACCATAAAAATATTGCAAAAGTGGTCCACATGATTGATGGGTCTTCAACGAGTTGAATTCCATAAGCTTATCAGTCCAAATGATTCATTCGCATATTGGACATTGCTGTTTCTCTCATGACCACACCAAAGAGAGCTAGAGTGGATGTCATTATTTTCATTGAATAATGACTAAAGTTTCTGAACATTTCTCACACAAAGTTATCATATAACTTCAGAAGACTTGCAAATGACAAATAGAAATGTTGCACATTACATTTGTGGTGTTATGTATCCTTTTTGAAGCTCCTTAGCTATGTTTCCATCAAAAGTTGTGAAGTAAAAAATTGGAATATCATATGAAACATTTGCAGATAAAGCACTGTTTCCATCTTATGTGTTCAGTAAAACAAAATAGTTGCTTCCTGGGAAACTGACGCAAACTAGAAGTAATAAATATGGAAGGCAATGTAGCTTTTCCCGCCTCAGAGTGCACAGACAAAACAATAACAAAAGCTGTCATATTATTTTGCGTTTGGAGGCATATGCCAAATGTGTGGGAAAGTAATTGTGAGAGACAATTCTGGGAGGTAATTATACAAAATAATTTTGATGACAAACTTGAATGACTAAAATAAGATTTGAAATGGTGTGCATTGAGAGATTGGTCAGCTGGTTAGTCCAGTTATCCAGTCATAGATCTGTTGAGGCAAAGTCTCATGAGAATTTTATTTATTTTTTTGCGCATCCTGGAATTAAATCTGTAAGTGTTTACCTCATGTTTATGTGCATATCTTCTTATCGGATTAAAAAAAAAGTCCATCTCAGTTAAGCACAGAAATTGTTTATGCACATTTTAAGATTTTATGCACATCTTGGCTTTTCCATTCAGCTTTTTTAAGTGATATCCCAAAATGCGCATCAAAATATGTGAATGGAAACAGCTATTGTAATTGCATGGAAAAGAGTGACAAATTTCTCCTTTTTGGATTCTGCGGGACCAAGAGGTTTGGACAGACATGAGGGTGAATAAATAATGACAGAACTTTGATTTTCAGTTGAGCTATCTTTTTAACATCTGTATAAAGCATGTAGGCATAGTTAATACTTTATACGGCTTCAATAAACCATTATAGTGTAATTAATGACTTCTTTTAAACTCTTAAACTATTTTCATTGATGTAATTCGAGAGTTATCCAACTGTATTCTCTAATAGAGTGCAAATTTATTTTAATCAAGACTTGATTTGACAGCCCAATCACTTACTGGACAGTCTACAATAGAGAGTTTATGTTCTACAGTGGACGTTTTCCTCATTATGAGTGCTGAAAGGTTTGCTCTAGTGATGTAGAGCATTGATAGATTGATGCACACGGCCCAGGCTTTAATGTTTGTTCTGCAGCTGAATGCTGGGGCTTGATGTGGCATGTTGGGTTCAGATAAGGCAAGATGTGGTTTTCTGCATGAATGGAACATCCTGGTTGTAGTCTGGCTGCTCTTGACTGTAACAAAACACTGTACGCGTATGGTCTTTATGCGTATATGCCGGGGATGTCTAGACTTTCTGCTGACTGTGCAGCTCGTTTCCGCTAAAGGCCAGGGGATTCGCAGGAAGATGAGAGATGGAAGAGACACCAGACCGGATAAGAGGAACAGCAGCTCTTCCTCTCTCTTGCATCCCTGTGGAGCATCAGGGACATCACTGTCACCAAGAACTGCCAGACAGGAAGCCATTACCAGATTTGTCAGACAGATGTAGCGCTATACATGCAGGGATTTACAGTGAGAGATGTACGCTGAGAGGCCTCTTTATTAGGTTCTGCTGCTGAAATGGGCAGGTCGATCCTTGAATGTGATCCAATTCAGTTCGTAGAGTTCACATTCAGTCAACTTTGACTGCTGAAACTGTCCTTTTCCACTATCAGGTTCTGCAGGTGTTTCATAGGATTGATATGATCAAAATCGCATGTGCTTAAATGAAACCGACACACTGAGATCTGCATTAGTGGACTGCTAGCTTTATTGAACAATGTACAGTATATTATGTTCAAAAGTTTGGGGCCATTATGATTTTCTTTTTTTGAAAGAAATTAATACTGTGCAATAAGGATCCAATAAATGATGAAATATGACAGTAAAAACTTTTATAATGTTGCAAAAAAACTTCTGTTTCGAATAAATTATATTTGAACTTTATATCCATCAATGTATTAAGGTTTCCACAGAAATATTAAGCAGCACATTTTCAACATTGATAATAATAAGAAATGCTTAATATTAAAATGATTTCTGAAGAATCATGTGACACTGAAGACTGGAGTAATGGCAGAAAATTCAGCTTTGCCATCACAGAAATAAATTATATTTTAAAGGGGTCATATGATGCGATTTCAAGTTTTCCTTTCTCTTTGGAGTGTTACAAGCCGATTGTGCATAGATAAGATCCCTGAAGTTGCAAAGACTAAAGTCTCAAAACCACTAAGCGTTTGAGAGAGGCGGGGCATATAGGACCTACAATAATGTACAGTATTTGAAAAATAATGTGTTTTTTGAACATTAAAGCATGTCAACATATTCTGTTACACCAAATACACAAAATAATGATCTTTAAAAACGCATCATATGACCCCTTTAAAATATATTCAAATAAAAAAAACAGTTATTTTAAATTTTAATAATATTCTGTAATATTACCATTTTTACTGTATTTTGATCAAATAATTGCAGCCTTAGTGAGCATAAATGACTTTCCAAAAATGCAAACCTTTGAATCATTCTACATATTTTTTTTTGCATAAGACAATTATTTTGCATAATTTTAGATATTTTAACAAATTATTTTTTAAAAATCTCAGGATTTTATATGAATCAACAGAGTGGAGTACACTATGGATACAGGAGGCTATGAGAAAAATCTTGCAGGGTCTCTAGAGGACAACAGAATGCTTTGTAAGAGGACATTAAAGAGAACATTTCTGATTGTTCACAGATCTAGTTGCATCTAAGTGAACGAGATTTCTGATATACATTGTAATATGAATATTTTTGTTTGTGTGTGTGTGTATACAAGTGGGAATTCACAGTGTTTTCATCATCAGTTCGCATGGGACTCCCATGTCGAGAGCAGCTAACAAACAAACCAGGGCTTTCTTTGTGGAAACCCACACCCACTGTGAGGACGAACCACAACACAGTGATTGTTGTGGGGAACTGCTATTTCAAGGACAAAACAAAAGGAAATTACAAGTGGCTGAGGTTTATGAGTAGGACTTTCATTGCCAAAGCCATTGATTGTGCCGTCGTCAGTCGTTCAGTGTTTACAGATGGTTTTGGGCAGAGTTCACAATGTGCTGTAATAAATTTTAGGCACTCCACAAAATGCTGAATTAGACAGAAAAAGGAAATTTACGGATTTTAACATAATCACAGATTTTTATTATAAATATTTAACTCATACTAAAAAAAGAAATGCATAAAAAACTACACTTACAATAGCTGTATTTTTATTTTTTTTCATTTAATTCCATCATATTTTTACCTAAATTCACATCTGAATTGCAGTCTTAATTAGGGATGCACCGAATGTTCGGCAACCGAAATGATTATTTCCGAATAAGCGAAAAGACCGAATAAATTGTACCGAACAATGACTAAATTGATCAAATAGCAACTAGCGCAGAGTGAGAGGTGCGCACTCTTTATTATGCAGCACACACGTCAGCAGTGTGGAAGCATTTAAACTGTCGGAGAAAGACGCAAAAATCATTACAAGCACCGACAGCGAGAGACTGTTTAGGACTGCATCGCATGTCTTCAATGAGTAGAGGAAGGGGTGATTGTTGCTGGTTACTGTATGATGATTGAAATCGCGAAATGGCCTTAAACAATTAATGTTTTAAAAGAAGTCTCTTCTCAGCAAGGCTGCTTTTAATTGTACAGTAAAAAAAAATGCATGCCTGATTCAAGAAGGGGGTCTGATGGCCAAAAATTATTATTTTACTAACTTACTAATTTTAAGTTAAATTGTGCTTTGTTGGTATAGTGTCTGCTAGAATGTTAAAAATGTTCAGTGTTAAATATTTTAAAATTGTTTTGTAATTGATTTTTTTTTTGTTGAAAAGCAAGACAAAACAGTAAAAAGCACAATTTGGCTTTTTAATTTATGCAATGGTGGAAAAAAATGGGCAAAATACATGGGGAAAAAAACTCAAAAAACCATATTCGGCCTTCGGCCCAGTGTTTAATTTTGTTCGGCTTCGGCCAAGATTTTTCATTTCGGTGCATCCCTAGTCTTAATTCTTTTTGCCTCTTCAATTCATATTCATTTTAAATTCAGGATTGACGCACAACCCTAGCTTTTGATTTTTAAACAAGCATTGGCATTTTCATTTGATAGGAAAAGCTGTCATTAACTGAGATATATCCACTGTAATCCATATGATTCATTTCCTTTGCGTTTTCCAATCTCAAGTCAAGTGAAGTTCAAGTAAACTTTGGTTTATTATCATTCCAGCCATATATAAGTCTACAGTGAAAAGAAATGTCATTTCACCAGGTCTGCAGTGCAAATCACCACTTTGTCTGTCTGCTATCATGGACGTTTTGTTCTCTCTCTCTGTCAATTTCCTCTGTGTCCTCTCTGCTGGAGGATTTGAGGAAGTATTTGTGGGTAAGGAGAAAGTTGAAAAAACATTCTGTGGTTTCCACATGCTGTTATCATTGGTTTGTGGGTGGATATTGACCCTGCCTCAAGGGGTTTACAGTTTGTTTTTGCCATGTCCAGGTTAAAAAATATCTAATCTTTCTTTTCTCTTTCTGTCTTTCTTTTTCTTTCATTTCAGGATGAGCTGGACCTCACAGAGAAGCACAGAGAGGCCATGTTTGCCTTACCAGCAGAAAAGAAATGGCAGATATACTGCAGCAAGAAGAAGGTTAGAACTCTCCAACATTAGGTCATTGTGTGTGTGTGTGGGTGGGTAGGTGGGTGAGTGTTTTGCCTTCTTATCTTCGGTTGAAAGTTTAGTGCACAAGATTACACTGTCATCCTGTCAGAACGGTGTTTAAACATCTCATATATCAAAGTGCTTAACATAATCACCTCTCTGTCTGAAAGAATCTGATTCTGGGTTAATGCCCCTTATCGCCACTTTCTCTGCTTTAAAATGGCTAATCTATTAAATGTTTCCATTAATCTTTTCATTAGCAAATTAAGTGTCAGCAATGATTTTAGATAACTGACATTTTAGACTTCTTAGCAGATGCTTTCAAACCAAAGCGACCTAAAACAGTGCATGCTGCTCTTTAGGATAGCCAGTTTGTTGCTGCAGAGAGAGTTTGGTAGTGTCTCAGTCAGCCTGTTTCCTTAGGCGTTACATTCGTCAGAATCTGAGAACTAAACAAATGACGATTCACAATTCTTTCTATAAAGAGATGCTACTTTCTGCTTGAGAAATGCTCTACTTTACTTGTATCTATACAAACTAAGCTTAACAAAAGCATGTTTTGTTTAGTTTTTTGCTTAGTTTAGTTTAGTTTAGTTTAGTTTAGTTTTGTTTTGTTGACCAGTAGAGCTACCACAATATAATTTTATTTTATTTTATTTAAGATAAAACTTTTTTGGGGTTTATTTTCGTTTCTTTCTATCTCAGATGTTATTTCCAAAGCCTTCTTTAAGCTGTTTTTTTATTATATGATAAATATTCTTAACAAAACAAAGTTATAACAAATCAGTTGTTTTTCTCATTTGCAGTAATAGCTGGACTTTTCATTCTGCAGTATCAAAACATAACTATGATCAACAAATACAAGATGTAGTGACAAATATTAGATCATTGGGGGCTCAGAAAACTTCCAGATGGGTCTCAAAATGACTTTTAAATAAGACAAAACATGTAAAGCAACTATAAAACAAGACATTTCTTATTTTAATTCCCACTCTGTTGAAAAACCTGGATATATGAGGTAATTTCGTTTTAAAAGTGTGATTTCTAGACCTGGAAAAGTCATGTAAATTAATAAAATCTTATTTCTTAATTCGAAATAATTATTTATTTTGTGAAATCGTAATTCATAAACAACTAGAAACATCACGAGGCCTTCGAATATTGTTGCGGTCTATGGAGTCAAAAGGGTTGAGAATCACTGCATTACTAGCCCTGGGTTATCGAGCCACAGTCGAGTTGTGCTAGATGAACAGTTCTTTAACCTAAATGGGTTATGACGTGGATTTTTAAAAATTATTTTAATATGTTCCTTGAGGTTTACTTCTAATCTTAAAAAGTTTTTCCACAAAATTTGTGGAAAAATTATTACTTTCAACCCTCATTCTGACCCTCTCTCTAAAACGACCTGTTTTTAAGGGGCGTGTCCTTTAAGGCTTGCCAGTAATCGGCCACTGTTATGATTGGCTAACGTCATTGCATAGGACACAGTATCAACGCCCCCTCACTATTGCATGTGAGTGTTTTGACAACATGATCAAAATAAAATGGTCATTTCCAGACAAAGCATTATGAAATCATTTTCTTACAGTGTGATGCAGCTGCAGTCAGATCTAGTACTGCTCCATTTTTCAACAAATGTTTCTTTGTGAACTCTCCCTGACACTGTGCCTCGTTTACAAAACAATATGCACCGATCAATCCTCTGACACGACCCGGGATGTCATTAAAAATAAACTATCAATTTGTTCCTTTAAGCTGGGATTCTTCTGATATCTGTACAAAGACGAGAATGAGCTGTTTAAACCAAATGCGTGAAAGTGAACGTTTTTTCACTCCATTTGTCCAATTGACGACAGACTCAGCTGCGTGGACTGTGCCAGAAAGTACACTGTATCCAGTGTAGACAAGATAGCGGCAGTGATCGTAATTTTTATTTGCTTTTGACGCGATGCGACACTCGATTTAGCGTAATCAAGAGTCAGCTGTTAAGTGACTGAATGCCAGTGGGCGGGGTCTATGGTGAGAAGAAGGCTATTCATCGATGTCTTGCTCTTGAGGCTGGGTTTATGCAAATGTTTGTGCCCGGGTGATGTCATCTTGCACCTCATATCCAAACGAGACGTGTTTGGAGCTTGATTAAATAAATGCTTTGTTTATAATGAGGAGGACGTTTTAAGCTATGAAACTTGCAGGATGTTTTAATGGTACAAAGACCTCTTATATGCTAAAAGATCAAGGCAAATTTGATTTCTCATGTCATGACCCCTTTAAGGAAAGAATTTACTCTGTCCATGTTGTATTTTGCCATACACGAGGCCATCGCATGGGTCTGGTGTTACCACTGTGTGATTCTGTCAGTTTCCTTTAGCGTAATGTTTTTTTAACAAGCACGTCCTGTTTTATGAAATCACACTTACTCATTTTTACTGGACACCACTGCATGTTTAGGTATGCAGGAAACAGTGGGGCCAAGTCATACCATTTATCCTCCATGACCTATTGGAGCTCAGAGAGCAGAGAAATGCCAGTGTGTATCTGAGTTCATTAATGACAACAAACCCTCCATGATGCCACAAACATAAGCCCTGCCAGACTGTTCTTCTAATGTGAATCCATGTGTTTAACTCAAGACAGCACGAGCAATGAAACATGACGCGCACACACAGACACAGACAGTGGGTGGTCGATGGTTACCTGCTAGTAATGTGACAGCAATACAGTCAGGGTGATAGAAAGCACACTGAAGTGACAAAATCCTGCAGGTACTTCGATTGTTCTTAGTTAAATGTTGACACTGAAGTGTAAAGACCCAGTGACTCAGTAAGCACACAGTAGCTGCGTCTGAAAGTGCTGTACTGCATTTACTAAAATGGTAATAACATTTGTTCTGTAAGTGTGCTTGTTCATAGTATGAATACGGTCTGGACACACTGTATTCGCCATGGTGGCATTGTCATGTGACCTACAACGTCAGCTGATGTTCCCTGAAATGTGCAAATACGACACCTTCTCTGGGATAGTAAAAGTTCGGTTAGATGTGCACTTCAGTATCTCAGTGGAAGCAGCACATCAACTAGGTAATTTTAAATTTATGAATTTTATATTTGGACATGCTAATGATTTGATGTATGGCTGTTTGCGCACTATAGTAGAAGAGTTTTAGAGTAGTAGGAGATATTTTGGACATAGGGAGTATGTTGTATGAAAAAGTGTATTTGTCTAACCATTTCATGGTGCTTTCAGTAGATATTTATAAGCCTTATTTGATATTCTGAATGTTACCAAAAAGCCAAACATTATTTTGTTATAACTGTTAACATGAATGGCTGATATTATAAATCTGTACTTTGTTTAAAAAAAATAGAAAATTAAAACAGACTAAAGTTATTATTAAACTATTGTAGGGCTGCCACTAACGACTATTTTTATTTCGACTAATTTATCGATTAATCGATTAATCTAAATGATTAATTTCCCACAAAAAAATCTACAATTTTACTTAAGAATATTTTATTAAACTTTCATTACACCAAATACACAAAATAATGTTCTTTTTAGCAGCATCATATGACCCCTTTAAACTATATTTTATTAAACCAAATTAAATCCAAATTTCTATGAAATCCTTTTTTTAAAGCAAAAGTAAAGTGCAACATAGAGTGCAAGAAGCAAGTGTCCATCTCATAGTCCAAATCACTGAAATCAAAGTTCAGTATTATAGTGTAAGAATGACAACATATCCACGTGTTCTAGTCTACTAATAATAAAATTATAATCAAAAAACACTTTTTAAAGGAGTATTTACCAGAAAGGTTATTTACCAGAATTTATTTATGTTAAATAAATGTTTATTCATGTTTATTCAACGAAGTCAAAGCCTTTTGGAAAATCTGTTTGTGGCGGTGAGTTTTGATATTGTGGCGGCGCCACAAATAAATCAATGTATGGGATGAAATGAAACTTACCTGCTTGAACTCTTTCATTTGATCCGGGTGTCTGTCTTTAAAGTGTTTTGTTAGTTTGATGTGTTTCCTCATTTTGAGGTCGCCATGTCTCAATGCTTTTATGCAGTGTTCGAACTATACCGTGGACTTTGGGGGAGCCCCTTTTTTTTAATTTTTTATAATATAACCGGGGGGGGTGTTCGCGCGCTTGCGCGTGCCTCAAAAGAGGGCTTACAATGACTTACAAAGATATACCGACTTGGTACCGAAGTACCGGGTCTTTTGACAACACTAGCAGGAAGGTAGATCTCCAGGAACAGGGTTGGGCACCACTCCACTGCTCTAGGTCAAAGATGAAAAAATGGGATTTACAATAAAATGTGATACAAAATAATTTTGACTTTATTTATTAATGAGTAACGTATGTGCAAATTTTTAATGTTAACAGGTTTTACCATGTTATTACAACATTTAAACACTTTTATATTAATTTAAAAATTGAGAAATTCTTTCATATTTAAATCTTGTACAAGAATTACTGCTAAAAACCAGTCTGATGCATGTTTTATCAATATTTTAGAAATTGTATTTAAATATTACCACTATTGGCTTCAATGGATTTCATTAAATTCCTTTGAACATGACTGCTCAAAACAGTCTAAATTTATGAAACCTACACATTCAAAACATTACTACTCTGAAAGTTTTAATGTAAATGTTAAGTGTAAGTGAAATGTTAAGTACTGTAAGGTCTTTCATGACACTACATATGCTGGGGTGTGAATTTGATAGGTGCTTGATATAAAATAAATGGTGCTTTAAAAAGTCTTTGAAAGTCCTTGAATCTGGTGTTCATGAAAGAGTGGGAACCCTGGGAATTCACAAACTTTTTTGTCAGCTGAACCCGTATGACCTAAAATATTTCATTGATTTCAACTGAGATGTTAAAGGGATAGTTCACCCAAAAATGATAATTCTGTCATGACACGTTCAAGGCCCAGAAAGGTAGTAAGGACATCGTTAAAATAGTCCATGTGACATCAGTGGTTCGACCGTAATTTTACAAAGCTACGAGAATACTTTTTGTGTGCAAAGAAAACAAAAATAACGAATTCATTAAAAAATTTCTTCTCTTCCATGTCAGTCTTCTGGGTCCGAAAGCTCTCAGATTTCATCAAAATATCTTAATTTGTGTTCTGAAGATGAACGAAGGTATTACGGGTTTGGAACGATATGAGGGTGAGTTATTAATGACAAAATTTTCATTAATTTAACAACATGTTCAGGGTTCTCTAAAGTTGGTTAAGAGTTAAGAGTCACATGACAGCTGGCAAGGAAATAAAATATTTATTTTAATTAAGTGTTTGATTTTGAGTTGTTTTTTATTTTTAAAAGATTTATTTATTTTAATTTTAATTTTTTATTATTAGCTTTTCATCAACTCATGAACCACCAGGGGATTGCAAACCCCAGTTTATAAACCTTGCCATAATCTGTCTCTATCTGTTTGATATTGCTGGGTTGAATTGAATTTTAAAACAGGTAGAAAAACAAATAATTATCTGTTACTGGCTTATATTATTAAAGACAATTTCTAATTTGATTAATAAAAAAATCAGATATTGTCCAAAAAAGTGATATGAAGCAGATATATTGTGCATCTCTTGTCTTTAACTAATATAGTTTCAGAGGGATGAACAAGATTTCAGACTCTAGCTGACCTCCAGTTATTCTCTAGATATGTGATATGAGAGATTTTTCTTTTCAGCTTCAGCACAATGAAGGTAAAGGAATCTCCCCACGCTTGATATACCATAATATGATACATTAAAAGAAAGCGCCCCACTGAGATTTTCTTAGATGTTCTTATCTTTGAGTTGTAGTGGTTCAAAAGCTGGTATTGGTTACAGGTCGGCCATCTGTCTGGCCATGACATCTTTTCTTGTATAGCCATATATGCTGTGTCCCAATTACAGACCTAATTACTCATTGTCATGGGACACCGAGCCAAAAGAGGGCATGACGTGAAGTAGGGCGTTCAAATTTGTCTTTTGACTTCTAGTTTTAGTGATGAGAAGCTTTTTTTTTTATAATTGTTTCGTAAATGACCTGCTTTCTGACCTGATCCTCGTTTTTGGAAGCGTATCAGAGCGCGCGGTTGGCCAGATCGGGATGCCGTTTCTGTGTTTTGATAAGTGTCTTTCAGCCACATTTAATTTCGCTCTACTTGCATGAGGAGGTCATGCTCCGCGATTCAACACATGGAACCAATGAAAAAGATTTAAGATGGTGAGCGGATGGATGAGATCAAGGAAGAATATGTCTGTCGTGAGACGGCCCGTGGCTGTGCAACAGCATTCATGCAGACTCAGCCTGGGACTAGTAAAACAGGGGCTTGGCGCTCTTCCCCAGGGCTTTGGTCTGGGATAGGAGGGTGGAAGGATAAGGGAAGCAGTGGTTGGTCCAAAGCAAACAGGAAGGCCTCCATTTGCAGGTGCAGATTATGTTATCTGCAAGGACTGGGGGCTTTTGATAGGTCTTTCAACCCTGGGAAACAACACTCACAGCAGTCATCTCTTTTATTACATTCTCTTTCCACATATTTATAAGGTACTGGACTGTTAATGCAATATGTTAATTTATGAATAATATCTTAAAAATACATTTGCAGCCGGTAAGAATACTTGTATTCAGGAAGGATGCCTTAAATTGATCAAAAGTGACATTTAAAGCAAAGACATTAATAAAGCAACTTTTATTTCAAATAAATGCTGTTCTTTTGAACTTTATATTCATCAAATAATCCGGAAAGAATGTGTTATGGTTTTGACTGATATTGAGCAAAAAAACTAATTTCAACATTGTTAATATTATATAAGAAATGTCAAAAATGTTTCTCTCTTAGACCAAAAACTGGCATCCTCCAAACTCAGCTACATTGGTTTCTTTGGAGTTTAAAGTTAAAATCTTATTTGGTCAGATGATCTGGTCAGATAACTGTGCACATTGTACTTTATGATATATGAACCTGTCACAAAATGCAGGCTCTGCAAAGAGGTAGTTATTGCAGGATGGGGCAGTAAAAAACTATTTTTAAAGACGGCAAACCCGCATCCCAGGCGAGAGAGCAGCATGTGCAGTTGCTCATTTCACAATCTAAACAAATACTGTATATGTCTGTGTAATTTCAAAGGTCAGATAGAATTTGAAAAACTTAGTTCTGACGGTTTTTGGCACAAAAATCTATACTAACTTTATAAATGGCCTAAAAGAAGAAATAAAATGATAAAAATGCTCCAAAAAAAAAAAGCTAAAAAAGGTAGAAACTAGATTTTTTTGCTCTTTTGAAAATTAAATATATTATTTTTGCATTGAAAGCTGCTAATGGTATGTGAAGGCCAGTAATTTCAAAGATTAGTTGCATAATCCTGTACGGTATGAACAGTTTTATAGTCTTTTTATGTGCAGTTGTTAATTTTGAGGATCAGAAAAGTGCTTAAAAATGGTCACGCATATCTATGACTGAACTTCAGGAAAAACACAATGTGCTTATAATATGGGCTTTTGAAGTAATGAAAGCATCTTTTGTGCCTCTTTGGTGCTTCTGGAAGGGTAACAGGACAGTATAGTGCTCTTATTACCCCTGTGAAGGGCGAGGGCTATTTTAAGTTTGATTCCCAAACTGTTTTGCTGACGTTTCTTTCTATACGGTGTGCTGAGCACAGTGATTATTCACCTGTGCCCTGAACTCAATGTCTCGGTGCGCTCAGGTGTGCTGGCTCAAGACCAAAGCTTGAGGTATGATATCAGCTGTCCTGCTCCTGGCAAAGAACGGTTAAGAATAGTCAGTCTGGATATTCATCTGACTTGCCTCAATTGTCCCTATTGTGGAAAAATAAACATCTGTAATCAGAGCTCTCTGATTTCTACCAAATAAATTGATGCCATTGTAATCTTACACTCTCTATCTGAATGCTTAAGCATTCAGTGAATTGGGCTGAAGAGGAAGAGTCTTGGACTCATTTTTTTTAGGTCAGGGGCTATCAAGCTTTTTGCCAGAGTTTCTTGGGCAGTGGGCCAACAAATACTTAGTCAAGTGGGTTCAATCGAGCAGACTGAGTCTCTGACCCGCTGCTGTCTGGCAGATGTGAAAGATTAGACCTGGAGCGCTGCAGTCAACATTGACTGTTTCAATACAAGTTACGAATATAATCAGTGCATAAATCTGAATATTGCAAAAAATAATTAGCTAATAAATCAGCATTTTTATTATCTTAAAGAATTTAATTGGTGGTATTTATTTCACTTTTTTGTGTCTTTGGCCAGTTACACTACATTTTTTGTTCCATTGACTTCCACTTATACACTTGCGAATGTGGGAAACAGGAGACGTAAGCTCGTTTAAATTTCAGTGCATTCCAAAGTTCAAGTTCGGTGTTCATATGACAAGAAGATGTGTGTCTAATACAAGATTGGCATGATGTATTAGCGGAATGCAACTTTTTTTTTTAATCTTCAGGATTGGAGCAATGCAGTGAAGTAAAGTACATTTATGTAGTATATGCAGAATTGTTTTTTTTTTAAAGATGCCAGTGAACGAGATGTCATATTGTGAGCATTGTAGTGTCCATAGAAATTTTGTGTTCACAAATTCTAGCGTGAGTGTGAACATTCAGTGTGATAAACATTTGAATTTGAATGAATGGATTTTGCATGCCATCAAAGAGAGGTTTTTACAACAAGGTTTTTAATTTCTAAACTCTTTTCCATCGCACTGCAAAAAAACTGTCCAAAAAAAAAAAAAGAACTGCAGTTTTGGTCACATGCCTAGAGCCACTGCTGTAAAATGACAACTATTTTGCTAAACGACAGTGAATAGCAGAGAAAGAATCTGGAATCTTGTTTCTGTACTCTTGTATTAGGTGTTGTTTGATAAACATCATAACGAATACAGAAATTTGACTGGTGGTTTGAAATCACGAAAATGCTGTGTGACTTCCTCTCTTCTCCATGACAAGCAAGTGTCTGAAATAGAAAATTGTGCAGTGCTGCTTTGTGTACCAGGGTAACCAGGGTATTTCTGCTTAAAAAAGCAACCTGTTTTCAGAAAGTGAAATTGCATTTTCATTCAGCTTGTCTGCTGTTTTTTGCACATTGTTCTGAACAGACAAATCATGTACGAAAATCACACTGAATTTTCAAACAGAACATTCTTTTTGGTGTGAATAGGCCTTTATCTATTTGTTTCTATCCAGCACTTTTTGTGTGATATTTGAAAATATAATGGCTAGTCTCACTTGACTCCTATGCAACAATTGAGATTGTTCAGCTCATTTTTGGTGGTTATTTAAAAAAAGAGCTTTAAACTGCTTGTTGATACTTGTCAGTTAGGTATTTGCAGATCTTTGGGCTGATTCATCTTCCTGCGAACTGATTTCTTGAAATTGTAATTATCTGAACTGAACACATTGAAGCACGGCTGGTTCCTAGAAAGAGCGTCTCTCCAAACCAACCTCAACCAACAATATCAACAGTCGTTATGACATGTCTGTCTGAGAATGACGTGCTCATGGGATAAGAGCAGAGGAAAGTCCTTCCACAGCATGAGAATGAGTCCTGCCAGAGATCCACATTAATGCTTTACTCATTAAGGCCAAATGGTGAGAGGGGAGTTGAGAAGAAATATGCAGGACGGTGGAAGATCAGGGGTCTCAGGCCGGCATCCAAAACTCCCCACTCGTCCAAACAGATGCCCATTTGTGAGATGCCATCATCTCCCAAAAGGCTTGGCAGAGCCGGGTGTGAAACATCCCACGCAGTTGCTGCAAAGGAGCTCATTGCTATGCCAGATTTTTTTCCTTTCCTGTGTGTTCGGTGAACATAAGCTACAATTAAACTCCCTATTAGTGGCCGTGCGGGCAGCCTGTGCTTGTTTTGAGAAGGAAGTCAACACACTTCACAAGTTCCACTCGGTTTTGATTCATTAATTCCTATGTAGCTCCCTGCTTTCCTTTTTGTCTTCTGAATCATACTGCATTTTCAGCTCTGTGCTAATGCGGCATTGGCTCAATCTGGGATCCGTGTTGTTTCTCTAATGTCTGTGAGTCTCTGCTGGCCTACTTAAAGCGTGTGCTATTTCTGCCAGCGCTTTGAGCGTGATGTTCTGTTTCAAATCTGCTTTTTCTGAGTCTGTATGTTTGGGAAAGTGTGTACATGTGATGTTCACCTGGGAACATGCAGTGTGAATCTTATTGCATGTTTGATTTGCTTTGGTTACCTGTAAGTAATAAATGTTACTCAAGTGAAATGAGATATGAAATAAATCCCAGCTCTATCAAACCTCTAAGAAATAATATGAAAAAACAGATTAAAGGGCAAAATGAGCGACAGAGTAAATAAATGCCTCGCAGATAAGCCAATTCACGCTTTTGTCAGCTGAATATTTGGTTTCACACAACTGGCCGGTATCAAAATAAGATCTTTTCAAGATAAAGATCATGTTTTATAGCTGCGGACTCGGGAACGTCTCATTCCCACCGAAGCGTCCAAATTATGTCATTCCCAATAACATTCCGAAACCACACATTCCTTTCCAGCTCATTCCCAATATGTTGTTTCACATTCCTCTATTCCCAGTGTCATGTTCCTGTTGTGTGGGGTCTGATCGGTGTGTACACACATCTCGTGTCCCGGCATCATGCAGAGGGCAGCGTGGATTAATGACGTGTGCTTGAAGTGAAAACAAGAGCTGTGTTTATGTTTGGTTTTTTTATATACTCATGCTGACATGCTTAAACTAATGTCTCGAAGATAGAATTTAAAGGTAAAGTTTGTTAACTCTGTGCCTTTTAATCCATTTTTTTAAATCTCTCTCAGGAGCAAGAGGAGAATAAAGGTGCTACTAGCTGGCCAGAGTACTACATTGACCAGCTCAATTCAATGGCAGCTGTAAGTATTTATTTTTTGAAGACTTTTCTTTGTCCTTTAACATTCATGAACTCGTCTTCTTTTAACAACTGATTATACATTTTACATTGCCATTGGACGTTGAGGACTTAAAGGGATAGCTCACCCAAAATCGTAAATTCTGTCATTAATTACTCACCCTCATGTCGTTATAAACACGTAAGACATTTGTTCATCTTCAGGACACAAATGAATATATTTTTGATGAAATCCGAGAGCTTTCTGACCCTCCATATCAAGGGTCTTACCACGTTCAAGGCCCAGAAGGTACCAAGAACATCGACAAAATAGTCCATGTCACATCAGTGAACGTGGTAGGACCCTTGCTACCTGTGGAGGGTCAAAAAGCAGAAATTAAGAAATATCTTACGAAGGTCTTACGGCTTTGGAACGACATGAGGGTGAGTAATTAACGACAGAATTTTCATTTTTGGATGAACTATCTCTATAAAACACGTAATATGTAATATCCATTGTTAGAAATGTACATAACATGTCTAAGCATCTAGTGTAAGAATGGTATCTCTTTTACAGAGGAAAACTCTGTTGGCCTTGGAGAAGGAAGAAGAGGAGGAACGCAACAAGACCATTGAAAGCCTGAAAACGGCACTGCGGACACAACCAATGAGGTCTGCACATTGTAGCACAAATAGATATACACGCTCTGTCTTTATAAAATATAAGTTTGTATTTGATCACTTATATAATAAAAAAATTATATATATATATATATATTATAGTATTTTGTTATATATAAGGGCCTTTCGCACCGCGGGAACCTTTTCATAGCACCAGAACTAATTGTGGAACTACCCACTTTTTGACGTTTTCGCACCGCCGGAACTGGGTGCGATTTTAGTACCGGACTGCCTTTTTCGAGAACCAAATTAGCTCCTACTCCGGAGCAGGGTCTAACCAGCACAACTGGTACTAATCGTGACGTAAGTAGACATTGATTGGCCAAACGCGTATGAAAACGCCCTCACCCGCCATGATTTAAAACGCCGTGTAAACAAACATTGTGTCAACTTACTTCGCGAGTATGGAGAACAGCAATAGATGGACGGATGCTGAAGTGCAGGCACTTGTAGCAAATGTAGCACTGCCAGTTGTCGTTGGAGACACGCTCTCGGTGCGAATGCAACCCTTTAAATAATACTGGGAAATAGTTCGCGCAAAATCGTTACAGTACTTTAGTACTGTACATTTAGTTCTGGAACTAAAGCGGTGCGAAAGGCCCTAATATCAAGATACTCAGAGGATTTTAAATGTGGTTTTAAGTGTTTATGCTACTGTTCAAATTTTACTTTTATTTAATGATTTTATTCAGATGATTCAGATGAATTCAATTGATCAAAAGTGAACGTGAAGACATTTATAATATTACAATATTAAAGATATAATATTTCGATTTAAAATAAATTTTGAACATTCTATTCATCAGTCCTGAAAAAAAAATTGTTTCCACAAAAAATGTTAAGCAGCACAATGGTTTTCAACATTGATAATAATAATAAATGTTCCTTAAGCAACAAATCAGCATATTGGAATAATTTCTGAGAGTCATGTGACACTGAAGACAGGAGTAATACAAATTCAGTTTTGCCATCACATATTACATTTTAAAATGTATTAAAATAGAAAAAGTTATTTTGAATTGTAATAATATTACACAATATTACTGTCTTTACTGTAAAACAAAATAAAGCCTTGGTGAGCATAAGAGACCTATTTTGTAAACAGAAAAATAGAAAACAGTCATTTTTACATTGCAGTAATATTATAAAACATTTCTTTTTTGGTTCACTTTATATCTCAAATGTCCATATTTGCTCACTAAAATTAAAATAACAAACAAACAAACAAACAAAAAAACCTTAGCTTACATTATTGCTTTTACTTGAAGATGAGGACAGCTGTCTCAGGGCAATAGTTTAACACGTCGATGATTTTCCCATTGGCAAGCACCTCACTCTGTTATTAAACAAACGCTTCCCTTATGGTGTGTGCTTTGGGTCTCATTATGCAAATGAGATTACTTTCATCACACACATGCTCACAAACACATGCGTTTGATTAGTGGTTCCTGCATTCACCATTTGATCCTGGGGTCACAGGTCATCAGCACTGACCTCTGCAGGGCTCGGGTCAAAGCACTCCAGCCCTCTTTGTGCCTAATAACATTCAGGCTGCATATCAGACCATTCCTTTCACAGCTTAAGGCAATTGTATTTAAAGTCAAGTGCTTTATAGGGGCTATAAATCAGTCTAGATACTGATGTGATATATTATTTCACATTCATCACCTCCTTGTGGAGTCAATCATTTTCAGATTTGCAAATCATTACAAATGTTTACAAAACATTTACAAATGTTTTCAGAGCCGTGACCTAGCGGTTAACACACATGCTTGGGTTTGGTGCTCATGTTGCAAATTTACTGTGGGTTTGAATCCAACCCATGTCATGTGGCAATCCCATTGCACCATCATTTCCTGTCATCTCTTCACTTTTGATAATAAATAAAATGAAACTTTTATCTAAAAATGTAAATGTATTTAAATATTTAAATGTATTTAAATCTGTAAATGTATACAAATTATTTAAAATTAAATTTATCTACAAATTAATGTGTACGTTATTCTAAATTCTTCTGTATTCATTCATAAGACAAGAAATTGAGAAATTAGAGAAAAATACATTTTAGGTATGTCTTCTAATAAGAAATATTAGATATTTTTTTATTCAGTGTAATGACGATTTTTTTATATTTTGAAATTTTCTCTTATGGAGGCCCAATCTTGCAGAAATGTAAAATAAATAAAGTTAAAAATAAACACAGAAAATAATAAATAAAGGGCAAAAACTAATAAAAATAAATACAGGACTAAATTTAATTAAAAATTAATTGTATATATTTTTAGGTATTTTTATTTATTTATTTATCATTTCTGTATTAGTAAGAAAATATACTAGGAAATAATATGGTAACTTTCAAAGAAAGTATTGCAAGTGGGCATCTGGGAAAAATAAAAAAGAAGATTATGAAAACATCTATGATATGGCAGCTTTAAAGTTAAAGCTTTTTTTCTATCGTAACTTATAAAATTGAATGAGTGAGAAAGATCTTTAACGAACAGCTGAAATCATTCCTTATAGGTTTGTAACACGGTTCATCGATATGGACGGCCTGACATGCATCCTGAACTTCCTGAAGAGCATGGATTATGAGACCACCGAGTCTCAGATCCACACTTCCCTCATCGGCTGCATCAAAGCCCTGATGAACAACTCCCAGGGTCGCGCTCACGTGCTCTCTCACTTCGAGAGCATCAACATCATCGCTCAGAGTCTGGCCACCGAGAACATCAAGACTAAAGTGGCGGTGCTGGAGATCATGGGTGCTGTGTGTTTAGTGCCGGGAGGCCACAAGAAGATTTTGGAGGCCATGTTGCACTATCAAAAGTTCTCTTGTGAGCGCACACGATTTCAGGTGGGCTGGTTTGTTTATAGCATGATAAAACATCAAGAAAGTCTGTATCAGGATAAATGTCAATCCCACTACCATCTTTCTTTTGTCACAGACATTGCTGAATGATCTGGACAAAAGCATAGGACGGTACAGGGAAGAGGTCAGCCTAAAAACGGCGATTATGTCCTTCATTAATGCTGTTTTAAGCCAAGGAGCTGGTGAAGTAAGACATTTCGGTTGCTTACACACTATTTTAACACATCTTAATTTACTCTGTCCAGATCTGTGCTTTAAAGGGGTCATATGATGCGATTTCAAGTTTTCCTTTCTCTTTGGAGTGTTACAAGTTGATTGTGCATAGATAAGATCCCTGAAGTTGCAAAGACTAAAGTCTCAAAACCAAAGAGATATTCTTTATCAAAGTTAAGACTCTGCCACGCCCCCCTAAAACGGCTCGTTCTAACACGCCCCCACATATCTACCTCACTATGTGGAAATATTAGCATAATGCCGCCCAAATGTGCACGCAAAGAAAGAAGGCGTGGCAGTTAGTGTTGAAGCAGCCATGTCAGGGAGAAGCTGTGTGTTTCTAGGCGAAAGCAAAAGCACTTTATTTGGCCTTCCGAAAGTAGATGCATTTAGGAATCTTTAAGATTACTTACAACAGAACAGCAATGCATTCTATGGACGACCGTTTCGTGAACCTAGGAGAGGAGGTAATTCTGAATTTGCTATGACAATCTGGCGCTTCTGAATCAGCTACTGTAAGTATGTTTTGTTATAGTTTAAGTATTTGCTATTGACTGTTCAAATGCGGAGTTTTGCGCATCACGTGTGTGTGTGTGTGTGTGTGAGCGAGAGAGAGAGAGAGAGACAGGGTCACACAGTGGAGTCAGCTGTCTTAACCGCGGCTTGTGTACTGCAGACACATACCAGCTTCATCACTGTGTCTGTCACGCGACTCTGTTCCCCTTTCGGGCTCTGTCTTTACATTTATGTTCAAAGCTGAAGCTCGCGATTATGGTAAGGGGCGTTACATTTCCGACGAGTGCTTGCGGTGTTCGGCCAATCACAATGCACTGGGTCAGCTGGCCAATCAGAGCAGACTGCGCTTGTCGGAAGGAGGGACTTTGTAGAAAACGAAGCGTTTGAGAGAGGCGGGGCATAGAGGACCTACAATAATGTACAGTATTTGAAAAATAATGTGTTTTTTGAACATTAAAGCATGTCAACATATTCTGTTACACCAAATACACAAAATAATGATCTTTAAAAAAGCATCATATGACCCCTTTAATATATAAATATCTACCAAAATAAGTCTCCTATTTGCCCTTGAAGGAATAGTATATCAGTAAGTGTTTCTTTAATAACTCGTTAGGCCAGCCTTGAGTTCCGGGTTCATTTGCGATACGAGTTCCTCATGTTGGGGATTCAGCCCATCATCGACAAACTCAGGTCACATGAAAACTCTACTTTAGACAGGTAAGGGCCACAATTGCTAACTTGAGCTTTATTAATGGAGTCTTATCAGCAAATTTGAGCATCTTGATTTTGCTGTTTCTTTTTTTTTTGTCTCCTCAGGCATTTGGATTACTTTGAGATGCTGAGAAATGATGATGAGCTCACATTATCCAGGCGGTTTGAGTCTGTGAGTAGATTAAAAATAATATTTCTAATAATGGTTTTATATTTTATGTATAGATATATTGTTTACAATTATTATTATATTATAAAAATATTATAAAAAATTGTAATCATATATATACTATATATATATATATTAGTGCTGTCAAACAATTAATCACGATTAATCGCATCCAAAATAAAATGTTTGTTTACATAATATATGTATGTGTACTGTGTATATTTATTATGTATATATAAATACACATACTCGCATGTATATTTTTAAAGGGGTCATATATATATATAAATGTACCTATTTATAAATGTTTTCAGATGCATATAGACACAAAGAGTGCGACACAAGTTTTTGAGCTTGTACGGAAGAAGCTGGCCCACACAGATGCATATCCGCACTTTATGTCTATTCTTCACCATTGCTTGCTTATGCCTCGTGAGTGTTTACCTTATTGTTTAGACTTTCTTAGTTTTTAACTGAAACAAAGCTATGCAGACTTTTTCCACCAAATGCTATAAATGAAGGATGATGTATAGTCAGCTGGTCATTAATGCAAAAACTATTCAGTTTAATGCCACAAATGACCAGTCAGAATTAAGTATTAAGAATTAATTGAATTAAATGTTTGAATCTGCACTTTGTTTTAGATAAGAGAAGTGGGAACACAGTGCAGTACTGGCTGCTCCTGGACCGCATTGTCCAACAGATGGTCCTGCAGAGTGACAAAGGTCACGACCCTGATGTCACGCCATTAGAAAACTTCAATGTAAAGAATGTGGTTCGAATGTGAGTTTGCCTCTTTTTTCAGGCAACTTTATCATAATTGATTTTCTTTGGCATCCATATGTTGCTGTAGTGTATTTATAGTAGTTGCAGTTTTTTTTAATGCCCTCATTAAGTCTTTGCCAAATAAACCAAGATCTGTACTGAAATAATGAGTTTTTCCTTAAATCACATCACTTACCCTTTTTCAGGCTTGTCAATGAAAATGAGGTGAAACAGTGGAAGGAACAGGCGGAAAAAATGCGTAAAGGTCAGCACATGTTGTACACATTGATGTTTCTTTTACAACAGTCTGCATTTTTGCATTAAAATTAAATCCTCTGTAACTGTTAATGCATTCACATCAAGTAGGGATTCAAATTCTGACTTAACGATTAAAAGTGTCTTTGGCAAACTATAAATTACAACTTCAGAACTTGAATTTCATGTGAATTTTAATGACGTGGCTGTCAAGACATCAATGCGAAATGACGTCATGAAACTTTTTAGCTATACTTTTTAGCATTTAATAAAATGTTTGTTTAATTATATATTTTTTTATTTTTTATTTCATGAAACAATTTTTAGCTGTACTTTTAAGCATTGAATAAAATGTATGTTTGTTTGTTAATTTATTCATTCATTCGGCAGATTTATTTTTTATTTTGTGTATTTTATTTATTTTACAGATTATTTGTATGCGCTTTTTTCTCATTTTCCTCTGTTCATGTAGAAATGATCACTCTGATTAAACAACAATGTAAAATGTCATCAAACTTATAAATTACAACTTGAAAATTGATTTATGAATGACTTGACCATCATGATGACATCATGGAAAAATGAACCAGCATGTAGAAGTGAATTAATATAAAAATCTGACTGTCATCAACAACAACAAGCACATGGCATCTATTTGACATTATAAGCGTTGCCATATAAACTTATAATTTCTAAAAATGAGAACATCATCAGCTCAGAATAGATTCTCCGAGTTGTCATCTCATAATTATGTTAATTCTGACATGGGAATGTAGCCTATTTATTTCAGTTTGATTTAGTTGGCTGGAATGCAGTGTCTTTATTGTAGAGACGTATAACATTTTGACCTTTAACCTCTTTATCCTGTAGACCACCATGAGCTTCAACAGAAGCTGGAAAAGAAGGAGCGAGAGTGTGACGCAAAAACTCAGGAGAAGGAGGAGATGATGCAAACGCTCAACAAGATGAAAGAGAAGTTAGAAAGAGAAATGGGGGAACATAAACTAGTCAAGCAGCAGGTGGCAGAAATGACTTCCAGACTACATCACCTCAGCACGGTATGCTGATGAGGTCACAGATATTAATAATAATAATAATACAAAAACATGTAAACGTCCTTTTACGAAAGCAAACATTAATAAAGACTGACCAGTGTTCATCCCTTTTGTATTTCTAGAGACAAGTAGCCAGTGTTCCCGGAGGGCCTCCCATCCCTGGTCCTCCAGGTGGCCCTCTCTTGCCCCCTCCACCTCCTCCACCTCCACCGGGTGGCATGATGCCTCCTCCACCACCTCCTCCACCGGGCAGTGCTGTGATGCCGCCACCTCCACCACCGCCCCCTGGTGGCCCCCCGCCACCCCCTGGACGGCCTCCTTTCGGTGCAGCTCCGCCTCCGCCAGGAGCTCCCGTGGGACCGTCCCTGAAGAAGAAAAACATTCCTCAGCCGTCCAATCCACTCAAGTCCTTCAACTGGGCCAAGCTGTCTGAGGTGAGACTGGCATGGATTAGAGGAGCGGACTGGGTCATCCTGACACTCACAGACACTAAAATCTGTTTCTTAAGCCTCCACGTTTAATCAAGAAACACTTTTGGAAGTCAAGTTGTCAAGTTGTCAGCATTTGTCATATATTGTCATATGGGTAGAGAACTAGATTCAAAATTTTTATATACGTTTTTAATAGAATGTTTATTTTTTTATTTACATTTAAATTGAATAAATCTGTTATCTATACTTTTTAGTATGTAATTTTATTTAAATTGTTAAATTCTTTAAACTATTTCAATCTATACTCTTTAGAATTTAATTGAATAAAATGTTATTTATATTTTTAATTTTAAGAAACCGTTTTTATCCATACATTTTAGCATTGAATAAAATGTTATTTATTTAGACTTTTAATGTAATGAAACTATTTTTATCTATACATTTTAGCATTGAATAAAATGTTTATTTATTTATTTTGCGGATTTATTTAGTGGCATTTTTCCCATCTTCATCTTTGATTTATTTTTGAATTTTACAATGCATTTTCTACTTGAGTTTCAGAGTTTTACGATTAACAAAATATAGCATGTGACTTACAACATGTGACTTTGGACTGGACAGTAATTGAGTTACACATCCCATTCTCTTCCACAGAACAAGCTTGAGGGAACAGTCTGGGCAGACATTGATGACGGCAAAGTTTTCAAAATTCTGGACTTGGTGGACATTGAGAAGACTTTCTCTGCCTATCAGAGGCAACAGGTCACTAAACAATGCTTCTTTCACTGGTTATCATCCAGAATGATCTCACAAAGCATTCACTGTCTCTCATGCATGGTATTCATACGTTTACCCACGGTAATCCTGCGTCACAGAGCATAGGGTTTGAATTAGCAGACTGTAAAATGCATTGATATCACCAGCAGTTTTCTATGAAAAGCAGACATTGGCAAACCGTCCTCATTATGCCTGGTAAACCACACACTTAGTCTCATTATAAAGCAATTACATACAGTTCTTATGGCTTTACAGTCAAATTAGAGAAGAAAGAGGGAAAAAAAGCTAGGTTGGTTACAGCTCGAGACTTGACCGTGCCTTCATAATCATATTTTAAAACAATGCATAAATTACTTAAAGCTGGTTTTAAACTTGAAAGCATGCTAAATGCATTAAAACAGAGATTCATAAAACCTCTCCAATTTCATCAATTTCTCAAAATGTATTAGATTTATTTACAGCATTTTGGAAGCCAGATTATTACAGTATGGAAACCATTTTCTGTCTCAGAGTAAAAAAAAAAAAAAATTAGTTTATATAATATATATCTAACACCTGGAACTTTATATTATTTATTAATTGCAAATTAATTTGTCACAGTTGCAACTTAACTCTTGACTCTTTTTCTTGCAGTCGCAGCAATTTTGCTTGATTACTATATTTATCATAATTCATTTTTCGCATTTGCAATTTTATTTCCTGTCACTGCGATTATTTGTTGTGATTTCTCAGAATTGTGCAGATTTCCACATTATGAACAGAAATGTGGATTTGCTAGAGAAAAGACAAAATGTGTCCACTATTGCAGAGCATCTAGATTTGATACAACTACGGTGGAATTGGAGAGGTAGCTTGTGATATTTAGCAGTTTTAGACATTAACCGGTCATCTGTGATCAACTAGCATGCATCTTTCAGTGCACACACACATTTACACTGCATTTACAGACCTCCCAGAAGGCTCTGCTTTCATGCATCCTCACGCTCACCATTCACCACCCCAATAATGTCATCATGTGCACATGCCTGTTTGAGTTTGTTTTGGCTGAATTCACCAGACTACGCTGTCTCTCTCTAACATGTGCTGCATCTTCCTTGCTTCTCGCCTGCATTCTAGGACTTCTTTATGGTCAATAACTGCAAGCAGGTAAGTGTGGTTGAACAGATCTAATAGTGTTTGCATCATCTCTCCCCCACTCACTCTTTCTATGTGTCATTCATTTTGTATCCAGACAATATATAAAAGTGGAAACCTAATTGTGACTTTACTGATAATGTTTATATAAACTGCCCATACACACTATTGGTCAAAAGTTTGAAATTAGAATGATTTCTGAAGGATCATGTAACATTGAAGACTGGAGTAATGGCTGCTGAAAATTCTGCTTTGCATTACAGGAAAACTTTAAAATATATTCAAATAGAAAATGGTTATTTTAAATTGTAATAATATTTCACAGTTTTTACTGTATTTTTGATCAAATAAACAGCCTTGGTAAGACTTTTGAAAACAATTAAAAAATCTCCAGACTTTTGACTGGCAGTGTAAGGAGATTCAAAATCATAGAGTATATTGATTCTTTTATTTTAAACCTGATCTTTAAAGTTGCTCTTGAGTGAAATGTATCTCTTTTGTGACTCCGACCAAACAGAAAGAGACTGAAGACGATGCGCTGAGCTCCAAGAAAGTCAAAGAGCTCTCTGTCATCGATGGCCGCCGGGCTCAGAACTGCAACATCCTTCTCTCACGGTGAGTGATGTGTCTGGTCCGGGTATGAGTTCACCTCCGGCTGGTGTGTGTGTGGACCTCACTGGCCCTCCAGATGTAATGTCATATCCTGTGGGTAATACCTTCTGGTTCCTACATCCTGGTTTGATACTGTATCTTCCACCTTGGTTATTGTACCATTTCCTATCAGTGAAAGACATACCGCCCCTTAGTTTCTTCACGTCTATACAGTATGAGGTGGCTTTCTTGAATTATTTGTAAATCAATGCAGCATGGGGCTTTAAAAATGAACAGGAACTATGCTTCATTAATTAAGAGTCTTAAATCATAAAAAAGATTTCACGCTTGACAACTTGGTTGTCATTGCCAGGAACGATATTTGACTTTCTCACTCAAAAGGAATATGCAAGGATTCTGTGATTCCAGAAGCTCCACAAATTGCAGTGGTTTGGGATTTCCATATCTAAAATGTGCCCTTTGGGTGCTTATTTATTAAATATCATGGCTAACATTATAAGATATTTATACTGTTACAATATATTTTTATTTCAAATAAATGCTTTTCTTTTGGAACCTTCTATTCATCATAGAATATTGAGAAATGTGACCCTGGACCACAAAACCGTTGGGGTATATTTGTAGCAATAGCCAAAAAAACATTGTATGGGTCAAAATGATTGATTTTTCTTTTATGCCAAAAATCATTAGGATATTAAGTAAAGATCATGTTCTATGAAGATATTTGGTAAATTTCTTACCATAAATATATCAAAACTTAATTTTTGATTAGTAATATGCATTGCTAAGAACTTCATTTGGACAACTTTAAAGGTGATTTTCTCAATATTTCGATTTTTTTGCACCCTCAGATTCCAGATTTTCAAATAGTTGTATCTCGGCCAAATATTGTCCTATCCTAACAAACCACACATCAATGGAAAGCTTATTTATTCAGCTTAAGATAAATCTCAATTTTAAAAAATTGACCCTTATGACTTTGGTTATGTTTTTGTGGTCCAGGGTCACAAATATGATGCAGCACAACTGCATTCAACATTGATAATAAGAAATGTGTGTTGAGCCGCAAATCTGCATATTAGAATGATTTCTGAAGGATCATTTGACACTGAGACTAAACTGACGACTTTTTTTTTACTGTATTTTTGATCAAATAAATGCAGCCTTTGTGAGGATAAGAGACATCTTTCAAAAACATTTAAAAGTCTTACTGCCCCCAAACCTCTGAAAAATAGTGTACCATAATTAAATCTAGTCCTTTTTTTCTGGAGTCTAGAGTTTTCCCCAAAATCTTAGCAGAAAATGTGAAAGAATGGCCTGCTAATGGGTCCTGATGTTTATTAGCTTTCCATTTCCTTTGAAAATGGAAAACAAAACAAAAAAATTCAGTCAAAATCACTATTAAAGGTGACATATCATGAAAATCTGACTTTTCCAGGTTTTAAGTGCTGTAATCAGGTCCCCAGTGCATCTTACCAACCAAGGAAACGTGAAAAAGATTAATCCAGTAACTGTTTTGGTAAGCCTTTTTCTGCAAGTGTCTGAAAAAACGAGCGCGTCTGATTTTGCTCCCTTGGTGATGTGGCAAAGGGATCTCATTATAATATTACCGCCCCTTAATCTGTAAATGTAATACACCCACAGCGCCGTAATTGCGTTTTCGCAAGCGACAATGGTGTACCAGTTCTAATGCCATGGCGAAAGTTTGAGCAAAGCATGCTAACTGTTCTGTCTTTGGCTGCACAGACGAGCACAGAACACTGTTTAGAGTCCCAGCCTCAGAGGAGACAAGAGAGCAGTGGATTTATTGATTTATTTACTGTATATTGCTGCTGCCACACAGATCTAAAATAAACCTGAGATTTATTTCCCAGCAGTTTACCTTCACAGACATAACCGACTTGTTTTGTAACTTGTGTGTGTTTTTAACGTAAACTTGTGTGAATGAGAACTTAGTTTAGTACTCACATGCCG
>NW_015641608.1:590557-596200 GCF_001515625.1 Sinocyclocheilus rhinocerous | reverse complement strand
TAATGATCTAAATGATCTGTGGGGTATTTTGAGCTGAAACTTCACAGACACATTCTGGGGACACCAGAGACTTATTGTACATATTGTAAAAAGGGGCATAATATGTCTCCTTTAAGATTTAGTATCCATTCACTGTATCCAAGCTTCATTTACTGAAAAGACCAAAGATTGATTTATTGAATATTTTTATTGGATTCATTTGCCATGTCACATCCCAAAGAGAGTTCTTAGCATTTCTTTTGAAATAGTTGTGCAGATTTATATTACTTTAATTCAGCATGTCTCATTACCTCAATTTCATCTTTAAAGAATGAGAAAACTCAGGAAATATTTAATTCACTTATAATAAGACAATCAAGCCTCTCTAACCCAAAATATATGACATACTAAAGGAAAACACTACTGCGGGTCCTAGCTGTAGAACTCCTGGGTAGTTGAATATTATTCAGGGTTTACATATTTCCCATTTATAGCTTCATACAGATGTGACTGAAGTGTCAGAATGAGCTGAAATTAAACTATCTTCCATGCAGAGCTTTAATACTTTGATTATCCAGGGTTCCCACTTAGTTTTTTTTTCTTAGTGGCGATATTGTCATTATAAATACTTTAATTACAGCATCCAGTTCTTATTTTAGGTTACATATCTGTTTGTTACCTCAGGACTACTACCCTTTCTGTATGAAATGAATCCCACAAAGCAAACTGTAACAGTTGGTCACAGCTGCCAATCCAGACGGTGTCGGATATTTGACAGCTCACTGACTGACTGCGGTTTGGCTTGGGCCCAAAACACAAAAGGTTCTCGTAAAGCAAGACTCCAAACTAAATGAAACAAACCAGACCAATTTCATTATTGCCAGATTCACTCCAAAATCCTCCCTGCAGATTTTTATTAATGACAGTTTATGAACGACCGACATCGAGACCTCATCAAAACGCACATTAACAGCCGACTTCAGCACCATCTGTAGATCATGGCCTGTGGATCTATTACACTCTCATCCTCCCTTAATGGTCTCTTAGGAGTCTCCACAAGAAGAGATTGGGGTGTAATCCATTGTACAGCCACCGAACGGACCACCCAAGCTGAGATTCACAGGGATTTAAATAGTTTCGCTTCTCAAGTGGAAGCCTGTAGAGTCATTAGTGTTGGTTTAGGAATGGTGAATGTGCTGCTGGACGTCAGGGCGGTGGAAGGTGAGATGGTGGTCTGGCTGGAGGGAGAAGAGACTGAGGAGTAACATGTGCTCAGTGATCGCTAATTAGAGCTTAGTTCATATTAATCAACTCAGTGTCGACAGTTCTCAATCAGAAGACGAAATGAAACCTGTTAAGCCAGCTGTACAGAAATAGATCAGAAAGGACTATACACTAGGGGGGAAAAAAATCAAAAATTTTAATAATAATAGTAACAACATACATTTAAAAAATGTTGGGGTCAATTTTTTTTTTTTATCCTTCTATTCAGTAACTGCGTTCACACCAGCAATAATCAACCTCTCCTCCATTTTGCTTGGGAACTAATGTGGTCGGAACCAAAGTTTACAGGACCGCGTTCTCTGGAATCCTTTCAAGCGGTGGACTTCTACGTTCCGACTGGTTGCTGCCGAACCGCGTCATAGCTCATTACCATAAAGTTGACCTGATTTCAACTCTCCTCGACGCCCTCAACGTCCAAGTCGCGCCGCGCCGCTGCTCGACGCCGGCTCACATTGAAAATGAATGACTTCCGGCCACTTTGACGCTCTCGACGGCGGCGGTGTGAACGCACGGTAAGGATGCGTTCAGTTGATTAAAAGTAGTTCTGGGCAATGATTAATCGCGATTAGTCGCATCCAAAATAAAAGTTTTTGTTTATATAATATATGTTTGTGTACTGTGTATATTTATTATGTACATATAAAGACACACATACAGTATATATTTTGAAAATATTTACATGTATTTACTTATATATAAATATATTTAAAATATTAACATAAATATATACATGCATGTGTGTGTATTTATATATACATAATAAATATGCACAGTACACACACTTATATTATGTACACAAAAACGTTTAGTTTGGATGCGATTAATCGCGATTAATCATTGCCCAACACTAATTTAAAGTGACAGTAAAAACATTTATGTTACAAAAAAAAAATCTATTTCAAATAAATGCTGTTCTTTTAAACTTTTTATTCATCAAAGAATCCAGAAAAAAATGTATCATGGTTTCCAAAAAAAATATTAACCAGCACAACAGTTTTTTACATTCAACATTGTTTCTTGAGCAGCAAATCAGCATTTTGGAATAATATCTGAAGGATCATGTGACACTAAAGACTGGAGTAATGATGCTGAAAATTCAGCTTTGCCATCAACAGTTATTTTAAATTGTAATAGTTTTTCAAAATATTACTGTTATTATATTTTTGATCAAATAAACATAGCCTTGGTGAACAAAAGAGACTTCTTTCAAAAACATGAAAAAAAAAAAACTTTTTTGAACGTTAGGCCAAGTTTTTGAACTTTTAGCACAAGTCTATTTTTTCTTACAGCACTCTTTCAGCACTTATTAAAACTAAAGTGATATTTTTTGTGTGTGTTAATAACCATATAAATATTGTCTGTTTTCCTTGATGAGGAAAATGCCTACGGAAGAGGATTAGGGCCAAGCAATAATAAAAAATAAATAAAACCATCTTGAGATTAAAGACATTATGCGAGGTAAAATTTTAAGAAAAATGTCAACATAAAATGTTGAGAATAAAATCATTAAATTTCAAGAATAAAGTCTGTCTATTTCGAGAAAAAAAACTCTTCAAATTTCAAGAAACAAGTCAAAATGTTGACAATAGAGAGAAAAAATCATGTTTTAAGAAAAACTTGTTAATACACGTTATACTTATAAATAGTGACAGATACTATTTGCACCTCAGTATTGTTGTACATTAACAGGATGAAATAATAACAAAGTGCAAATGATTTTATTTATTAAAATGATTGAATAGATGCTGCCTTATTGGGACAACAAAGCCCTCCCAATATCCTACCTTCCCCTAAACCTACCCAATAAATACATCATTATTAAACACTCATTAGGCAATTGATTTTCACTTTTCCAATGTGATATGAGATGAAAAAAGAAAGAAAAGCGAGTTCGACAAAAGGCATATTCGAACTCTGGTCGATCTCATCGTATGCTACATCTAAGAGCATTACTTTCTACGACCTACACCACTGCAGACGCTGTTTAACACTGTCCAACGAGATAAAATGAACATGACACAAGTGTGTTTCTTTTTTTACTTTTTTTCTCGAAACACAATGACTTTATTGTCTGAATTTTTTGAGTTTATTCTCAACATTCTATTTACACTTTTCTTGAAAAACTGTCAGTTTAATCTTGTATAATAATGACTTTAATCTCGAGATGGTTTTATTTTTTTTATTATTGCTTGGCCCTAATCCTCTTCCGTATATCTGTAAGTCAATTTTTGACTTTGATTTTGATTTCATTGGGTCTCTAAAGGTCTGATTCATGGCGTTTCACAATCACTGTAAAGTGTCTGTGACCACATGAAATGGAAAGTCTTCTGCAGCTCCACAAGATTTTCCTCCCACTGTGTCTCCTGCTTATTATTCGCTGATTAAACAATAAAGAGGGAGTCTTGTGGTTACGCTAATGACCTCCTGATAATGACGTTGGCTTGCCTCTGAATGAACTGAGGCTCCCATTATTTCTTTCTTTTCCTTCCTGAGTTCAACTTCACTCACTCCTGTAAGCATGTGAACTTTGTTAGAAAGAACTCAGTAACACAGAACGCTGGGAATTGGAAGGGCTGCTTGGCACAAACACCTCGACTCGAACATGGAAAGAGCTCTGGCCGTGTTTCACGTCACTGCTGTGGTTTGCAGTCTCTCTGGATCCTGGCTGGGGAACGAAGGCTGCTCTCCAGCGCTGATCTCAGACCCGGCAAACACCTGTTCTTCTTGGCCTAAAGTCTGCACACAGCTATCTCTGGATCAGATGCGTCTCTGTATCAATGCAATCTTGGAGGGTGGGCTGCACTGATGGATTCTACTCTGGGCGGGTTTGACCGTCTCTGTCGGAGGGCTACTAAGAAGATCTGCCAACACCTTCAATTATAGGAGAGAGATATTTATCTTCCCTAGATTGTCAGCTTGTTTTGCAACATACTTGTCATTTATAGCTCAAACAAATTGGTGGCAAGGCCAGGAACTCACATACGACAAACTGACCACAAATGTCATGTTGCTGTCGAGACGCAACCAGTGATGATCACAGATTATTTAAAGCAGGCAAATGTTGGGTTAACTTATATGAGTCATGCGATAATATCACTTCTTCACTCCACTAATGATATATAGTGTAAGCCAGGAAATTCTTGGTTACTGGAACAAACACTTGGGTTCAACATTGGGCCTCAAGATTAATAGCTCTTCTAAATAACACACACTAATTTATTTATACTATATGCCAAAGGAAAATTTATGCAAGCGGAGGAATTTCCCAGCAATTTCCTTTTCTCAGTGTGATTAATTACAGTTCACTGAGTTTTCTGCTGATGTGGATCTATCACTCGGATTTCATTTGTGAATTCATTTCAGATTACTTTATTTGTCCCAGTCTGCTTGATCTGTATATCCTGTGCTTGTGTTTTAGACTGAAAGTTTCCAATGAGGAAATAAAGAGGGCTATTCTGACTATGGACGAACAGGAAGATCTGCCCAAGGACATGCTGGAGCAGGTGAGTGTGAACTGACGGGAATGTGAGGGACAGAAGGAAAAGCATTCTGGATTTAAAACAGCTATCATGGTTAACAAACGTGTATGGAAATCTAAAAAAAAAAATGTTGCAACAGGTAATGATGAGAGCAAGTTTAATTTAAGAAAAAAAGTCACATTGTGAGTCACATTGAGCTCCTAAAACTTAAATTCTTCAAACAGTGGTACAAGAATATGTGGTGCTGATCTTTCAAGAGTGACTCTCAACTTATCTGTCGATAAAGCCTATAAAAAATTATTATGTATTTCACAATACTTCAGCATGTTATTAAAGGGATAGTTCACCCAAAAATGAAAATTTGATGTTTATCTGCTTACCCCCAGGGCATCCAAGATGTAGGTGACTTTGTTTCTTCAGTAGAACACAAACGAAGATTTTTAACTCAAACCATTGCAGTCTGTCAGTCTTATAATGGAAGTGAATGGGAATCACGGCTTTGAGAGTAAAAAAAAAACATACACAAATTAAACCCTGCGGCTCGTGACGATACATTGATGTGTAAAGACACGAAACGATTGGTCTGTGCAAGAAACTGAACAGTATTTATATAGTTTTTTACCTCTGATGCACTGCAATGTCTGAACTGTCCTGAGCGTGTCCTGAGCGCGTCCTCGACAGCCGGCGCCTGACGCATCTTCTTAATCTTCCGGCGGATCACAGACTTATAAGTGCATTACCGCCACCTATCTCTCAAATGGACCATTGACACTCTATCTACAATCTCAATTAGGAGTGTCAATCAGTGCATCAGAGGTAAAAAACGATATAAATACTGTTCAGTTTCTTGCACAGACCGATCGTTTCGTGTCTTTACACATCAATGTATCGTCACAAGCCG
>NW_015641608.1:564110-590140 GCF_001515625.1 Sinocyclocheilus rhinocerous | reverse complement strand
CATGGACAATTATATATCACTTATAAATGATTAAATACAAAATGAATAGTAGTTATTAAGATTGATGTGGTTTGGAACTGGTAAAATGTGCTTAGAAAAAAAATATCATCAGAATATCAACGTGCCTAATAATTATGCATGCAGTGTATAACGTTGTAATCATGAGACATAAAATAATTGTGAGCCATAAAGTTGCAATTATGGAAGAAAAGAGTCACATTTTCAGATATAAAGTCCCAATTGAGAGATATAAAGTCACAATTATGGAAAAATATACAATCGTGAGCTATAACGTCGCAGTCATGCAAAATCACAATTGTGAGCCATAAAGTTGCATTTAGGGAAAACGGTCACATTTTCAGATATATAGTCGTAATTGAGAGATATCAAGTAGCAATCGTGAGATATGAAATCACAATTAAGGAAAAATTCACAATTGTGAGCTACTGTATAACGTCGCAGTCATGAGGGATAAAATCACAGTAGTGAGCTATAAAGTTGCAATTATGGGAAATAAACAATCATGGAAATTCACACTTACGATTATGAAATATAAAGATGCAATTACTTGAAATAAACAAATATGAGATATAAAGTTGCAATTATGGAAGCAGTCACATTGTGAGATATAAAGTTGCAATTGTGAGATAAATGTAACTGTAAGAAACTAAGTTACAATTACCACTAAGTTACTTTTTTACTCTATAGCAGAATAGTCTTCCAAAATAATATCACTCAAGACTGGTTAAGGGTGATTCTCTATTATTAGTGCTGTTGTAATTGATGGTGTTTTCTTCACTGCTCCAGATGCTCAAGTTTGTCCCAGAGAAGTGTGATGTGGACCTACTAGAGGAGCACAAACATGAGTTGGACCGCATGGCAAAGGCAGACCGTTTCCTCTATGAAATGAGCAGGTAGGACATTTAATCATCAGGGGGGCTGTTCATATAGGACACGTCTTATTTGTTGGTCTATGCAAACATACACAAGTCTTTGACCATTGTGATGCATCTCGAGTAAAAAGAAGTTAAAAGTGCATCACGAGTGTAAATAGACCCTAATTTGATTAACTTTTTCCTTTCTCACAATTCTACTTTTATAATGAGGAGCTTTATTTAATTAGATAAATGTGATGGCTTAACTAAGTTAGTCTTTGTCCATTTGAAAATAAAGGCTCCCCACTCTCTAAAAAGGTAGACATTTTTATTAAGGAGCTCAAAAGCCTTAAGCTGATACCTAAATGTTGCTGCACACTACCCATAAGCCCCATTGCTGATTGGCTTGGATCTTTATTTCATCTTGGCACCGCGATGAGCATCGTGCTGTTCACCTCCACAGTCCCACACAGTGGATTTCATGATGTTGGCTTAGTACGTTGTATGTAAGGAATATCTCATCCGTGAAGGCCACCCACCACTGTACAGTGACTTATTCAGATCTGTTTCGTTTTTCCACACACTCAAACACGTGGTGTTAGAAGTAAATGCGATTTCCTGTAGGAAGGAAGGAAAAGGGTTATGAATCCTGGGTGATACATTGATCTGGTCAGACTGAGGATCCCATTCAGCATCAATATTTTCTGTAACTAAATAAGTACTATCTTATCGTAGACATGCAGCTTTCTAGCAGAGGAGCTTAGCCAAACAAAGCACAGGTGCCTTGGCTTGCTTGCTTTTTCTTCCTCTGTTTATGAGACCCTAGTGAGTTTTTTTTTTTTCACTCCGCTGTGGCTGATGTGTTTGGAGTATAGAGGATGGAAGACAAATCGTTCCAAGAATCGACTGGCTTGTCCGATTTTAGTCTCTATGGCTGTGTTTAGGCCCTCGGCAAGTGCGGTAACCAAGGTGATTGTTCCCGACACGAGAGTGCTGAATGCAACGCAGCAGCGTCAGGTTCAGATCACTGCTTCAGACTGTTTGTTCTTTATTCAGTGGAACCATTAATGCTGTGTATACAGATCATGTGCGTTTTATTGTGTCATATGCAAGACAGTAAATCTCTACAGCTCATTTAGAATCTATTATGGGTGATGTGCAATCCTTTTAATGGACCTTGCTTTGATATTTTTCCCTGGCCCAATCCTCTTTCTTTGTCCTTCACACAGAATAAACCATTACCAGCAGAGGTTACAGTCTTTGTACTTCAAAAAGAAGTTTGCAGAGAGGATTGCAGAAATTAAACCTAAAGTTGAAGGTTTGTGCATGTGCACTTTAAACACATTTGCATTGCAAAAATCAGTTGATCGTTTTTTTAAAAACATTTTTTATTTATTTATTTACTTGTTTTGAACTGACAGTCTTAGTATATAAGAATTGCTGTATTCAAGTGCAGAATATTCTGATTAATATTTAGATTAATTAACAAGTAATGTATAATTAATATAATAAAAAGAAATAAAAAAAATATATATGTATTTTATATTTTATATATAAGCCCTTTCCAAAAGTTTGGAAACATTATGATTTACAGTACACGCAGTAAACTTATTGTGAAATAATATTGCAATTTAAAACAACTGTTTTCTGTTATATATTTTTATTTTATTTATTTTATTATTTTGATGGCAAAGCTGAATTTTCAGCATCATTACTCCAGTCTTCAGGGTCACATGATCCTTCAGAAATCATTCTAATATGCTGATTTGCTGCTCAATAAGCATTTATTATTATTATTATTATTATTAATGTTGAAAACAGTTGTGCTACTTAATATTTATGCTGAAACCATGATATACTACTATTCAAATGTTTGGGCATGTGTGTGTGTTTAATAGAAATGAATGCTTTTATTCAGAAAATATACATGAAATTGATTAAAAGTGACAGTAAAAACATTTATAATGTCACAAAAGGTTCTATTTCAAATAAATGCAGTTCTTTTGAAATGTCCATTCATCAAAGAATTCTGAAATAATGTTTCCACAAAAATATTAAGCAGCAAAAACGGTTTGTAACATTGATGATAATAATAAGAACCATTATTAATAACTGAGCACCAATTCATCATATTAGAATGAAGAATCATGTGACACTGAATACTGGAGTAATGACTGCTGAAAATTCAGCTTTGCCATCACAGGAATAAATTCAATTTTATAGGATATTCAAATAGGAAAGAGTTTCAATTTGTAACAATATTTCACAATATTACATATTACATTATGATGTCACAATTAACAGACTATTCTACTAATATTCAACTGCTCAAATTTGCTAGTGATAATGATTACAGTATTGTTACAGTATAGTTCATGAACATTTAAACATTTTAGGCTTTTGTGTGACTCTTTGTGTTTCACTTTTCAGCACTGTCCAAGGCCTCAAAAGAGGTGCTGCACAGTAGAAATCTCAAGCAGTTGCTGGAGGTGGTGCTGGCGTTCGGCAACTACATGAACAAAGGACAGAGAGGCAACGCTTACGGCTTCAAAATCTCTTCACTCAACAAGATTGCAGACACCAAGTCCAGCATCGACAAGTGAGAAGATATGAAAAAAATAAGACGGTTATTTCTAGCTTTTATATTCATACATTGATTGTGGTCTTTGTCCCGTTGCAGGAATATCACTCTCCTACACTACCTGATCACCATTCTGGAGAAGAAGTACTCCAAAGTCGTGATCTTCTCCGAGGAGCTGCCGAACGTGCCGGAAGCTGCAAAAGTAAAGTAGGTATAGCTGCGGAGTGGCTGGTGTGCGCTTCTATCATCAGCTTTACGATTTACAGGCCTTTAGGGTCTACTTGCGCTAAATGGATTTTGGAAATAGTTTTTGCGGTGTCACTCCTGTTCTGCCCACCACTGGGCTTGAATCCATGCTGTGGGTTATACAAGCTTTTGGTTACTTACTCACATATGCAGAGTAAAACCCTAAATCATAGTCAGAAGAGAGAAACATGCATACCACCACAGCAGAGAGATCTCCACTCGATGACCTCTCGAGATCTGCGTGCTGCTGTAAAGTGCGTGCCAGCAAATTTGGGCCAAATTGTGAGTGATATGCTTGTGACGTTCTCACCCTTTGGAAAATAGTTTCTAATTTTGAGTCATTGCCTTAAAGGGACTATCCAAATGTACAGTAGAACGGCCACTAAACTACTTTTTAGTCGCGCCAGCGAGACTAATGTAATCATGCTCGGTCCACAAGTGAAGTCACAAGACCGTGATCTCATTTGAGGGGGTAGAAAGAATGAAACAAAGGTTTCTGTTTGTTTGACTCAGTTTATAAGTCAGTGTCATTTATTCAGCAAATAAAAATAAGTTCCAGGGTCACAAGGTACACTGAGTTTGAATGTCCAGTCAGCAAGTGTAGACAAGTTTTTCCTTAAGCATGTTTCTGTGTACTTTGACGGTTCAGTCCGTTACAATGGCCTATTTGTGGAGGGAGGAATAAAGGCTGCACAGATTGAAGACAAGCGGCTATCAGTCCTACTGAGGAGGTCATTTGTGCAGCTAAGAATAGCTGGCTCGAAACAGAGCCGTTCACACACATTATATGCAGTATCTGACTAATGGAGTCACTTTAGTGCTATCACAGGGGTTAAAGTTCAGATAAATGCCTGTTAGACATATCTTAGCTTCTTATCAGTGTGACCTGTTTGGATAAAAGGCTAAAAATGGTCAGCCTGTATGTCATATTGAGATTTTGGTTATATGGCCATATATTTTAAAAGGGCCAATACTGCTGACTGTGACTGAGAGATGTACAGTACATATTTAAATATTTAATCATTAAATTGAGCTAAAAATATATAAAATTAGTATTCAAATATAATATTTAAATATGATGTAAATATTAAAAAACACATTTTGAAAAAAAAAAGATAAATGTTTAATGTAATTGTTTAAATTAGATTTAAATTTCAACATTTACATTATTAAAATAAAAAGTTTGATTTGTTTTAAATATTATTTTAATGGACCCAAGATAACATAAACTAACTATTGTAATAAATACTGTAACAAATGTATCGCTCATTGTTAAAGGGGTCATCGGATGCAAAATTCACTTTTATTGTTGTTTGAACATAAATGTGTGTTGGAAGTGTGTGTAAACATCCACCCTATAACGACGCGTCTATGTTCGCACAAATCATTAGTGATCGAGCTTCATCTACAGAAGAAGTGAGTATAAGGTTTTTTATGAATCTTTGCAAATCGCCTTTTCTAATATGTGCTAGTTAGCAAGTTTCGCGGCTGAAGTAAACCGTACTGCTCGTCACCCAACAGAAGAGAGGGGCGGGGTGAATTTTTACACTACCATTGAGACATTTTAACCAAAGTATGTTATAGACATTTCATTAAGACCCTAAAGAATCATATCAACTTATCTCAAATTAGCATCCGATGACCCCTTTAATTAATTTAGTTCATTTAATGCATTAGCTAACGTTAACTGTTAGGACCTTAATGTAAAGTGTTACCCGTTTTTTTAAAGTTAAATGGCAAGTACAATAAATGTATGGAAAATGAAACAAAGTATATAAAAATGCATTTAAATTTAATTTATATAAAAATAGAATAATTAAAAACTAAAATATATAATACTTGTTGGTACATTTTAAGTTTTAATTTCAATTATCTAAATTATAGATCACTGTCAGGTATTAATATTTACAGAATAGTAGCTGTGGGGTAAATGTGTCAGATGCTGCAAATATTAAATAATAATTGTAAGATCTGCGTCCAATTACAAGCTTTCTCTCATATTTTTAACTATTAAACACAAATAATATTCAATAGTTAAATATAAAAAAAAGTTTAAAATTGTTTCACAACATTCAGATATTCTAAAAAGCATTGTTTTTTTTTTTTTACATTCACATACTTGTTCACATATTCCCCATTGATTCAACTTGCCGCTTGTCCCTTTTTTATATCCTTTTTCTGTGTCCCGTTGTTATGGATTTTATAGTAGACTGACTAAATTATGTTTTTATATAATTTCTCCTTACATGGAGGACAGCTTAATTTAAAAGTGTCACAGTTTACCCCAATCTCCTGTAGAAAATGCATTCTTGATCACACATAAAATGACTGGGATCTCTACGATTGTGTCTTTCCAGCATGACTGAACTGGAGAAGGAGATCAATAATCTTCGCAGTGGCTTGAAGAGCGTAGAGAGCGTAAGTGCTGCATGATTCCTCTTTTTTTTCAGGCCTAAAAGCAAATCATGTACAGAACCTAGTATGAGAGCCTGTTCTAGTACACCCCCAAAACAAAATCAAGACTTTGTCAAAGAGCATAATAGGACCCCTTTAAATTAGTAATAATTGTATTTGTCAATTATTAATGTTTTTTAAATGTTCACAAAGATACTATATTTTACAACAAATATTTTGCTACTTTTATTTATTTTTTTAAACGTAAAAATCTGAGCTGAGAAAGTTAGGATGTGTTCACACTTGTAGTTCCATTCGTTTGGTTCATTTGGTCCGGACCATAAAGGAAAATGATACATTTGGTCCTGCTCCGCTTAGCATTCACACTGGCATTTTTGACAGCGAACCTATAGATACTCATCGAACTCTCCAAACAAGAGGAAAAGGTACATTTGACTTGGTGTATAACTTCAAAGTTCCCATTCACTGATCGGTCTGCTCAGCGCCGCTTTAAGTCAAATACACCTAATGCCGCCTGCTGGACTGAGCGAGCTCATAAAAGGCAGTTTACCTCCTCGTTGCTCTATGTTTGCCCTCTGCTCATTTTGTTTTGGATACACCGCTTGTTCCCTTCATCAAATCATGTCGCATTTTGTCAGTACTTCCTGTTTTTGGTTAGTTTAGAAGCATTTGGTCCATTTTGCGTTCATATTTCATTCGAACCGCACCAGAGTGCGTTTGGATTCGGTCCGCTTGTTTGGTGCGCACCAGGTTTCGGACAGCAACGTTCACACTTACTCAAAGAACCGCACTAACAGAGCAACTTCTCTTCTGCTCATCAAGCCTGCATTTATTTGATCCAAAATACAGCAAAAGCAGTAATGCTGTGAAATATTATTACTATGTAAAATAACCGCTTCCTATTTGAATATATTTTAAAATGTAATTTATTCATGTGATTTCAAAGCTTGATTTTAGCATCATTACTCTAGTCACATGATCCTTCAGAAATCATTCTAATATTCTCATTTGCTGCTCAAAAAAAAAAAACATTTATTATTATTACCATGTTGAAAACAGCAGAGTAGATTTTTTTTAGGTTTCTTTGATGAATAGTAAGTTCAGAAGAACAGCATTTATCTTAAATAGAAATATTTTGTAACATTATAAATGCCCTTCTCATCACTTTTGATCAATTTAATGCATCCTTGCTAAATAAAATATTAATTTCTATAATTTAATAATAAATATATAATGATTTAAATATACTGACTCCAAGCTTTTGAATGATGTAGTTTATAATGTTACAAAAGCTTATTTCAGATAAATGCTGATCTTTGGATCTTTCAATTCATCAAAGAATTCTGAAAAACTGTTTTGTACTCAACTGTTTTAAATATGGATAATAATAAAAAAAATGTTTCTTGAGCAGCAAATCAGCATATTAGAATGATTTCTGAAGGATCATGTGACACTGAAGACTGAAGTAATGATGCTGAAAATTTAGCTTTGTCATCAGAGGAATAAATTACATTTTAAAATATATTAAAATAGGAAGCAGTTATTTTAAATAGTAAAATATTTAACAATATTACTGCTTTTGCTGTATTTTGGATTTAAAAAATGCAGGCTTGGTGAGCCAGAAGAGAATTATTTAAAAACATTAAAAATCTTATTGTCCAAATTTAACTTTTGAGTGGTAGTGTATATACTATAAAACAAATTATTTTATATTTAATCCAGAACTGATTATGTGTATTGTATTGACTTTTGGAAATGTATCATTTTTACTCTTATTATTTTTACGTTTTTTAATTGTCATTTTCTTTAGTGTGTGAGTGTGTATATATATACAGTGGGTACGGAAAGTATTCAGACCCCCTTAAATTTTTCACTCTTTGTTATATTGCAGCCATTTGCTAAAATCTCTCCAAAGTGCCAGACGCCATCGAATGTGAGCATTTGCCCACTCAAGTCGGTTACGACGACGAACTGCAGTCAGGTCGAGACCCCGATGAGGACGACGAGCATGCAGATGAGCTTTCCTGAGACGGTTTCTGACAGTTTGTGCAGAAATTCTTTGGTTATGCAAACCGATTGTTGCAGCAGCTGTCCGGGTGGCTGGTCTCAGACGATCTTGGAGGTGAAGATGCTGGATGTGGAGGTCCTGGGCTGGTGTGGTTACACGTGGTCTGCGGTTGTGAGGCTGGTTGGATGTACTGCCAAATTATCTGAAACGCCTTTGGAGACGGCTTATGGTAGAGAAATGAACATTCAATTCACGGGCAATAGCTCTGGTGGACATTCCTGCAGTCAGTATGCCAATTGCACGCTCCCTCAAAACTTTGTGACATCTGTGGCATTGTCCTGTGTGATAAAACTGCACATTTTAGAGTGGTCTTTTATTGTGGCCAGCCTAAGGCACACTTGTGCAATAATCATGCTGTCTAATCAGCATCTTGATATGCCTCACCTGTGAGGTGGATGGATTATCTCGGCAAAGGAGAAGTGCTCACTAACACAGATTTAGACAGATTTGTGAACAATATTTGAGAGAAATAGGCCTTTTGTGTACATAGAAAAAGTCTTAGATCTTTGAGTTCAGCTCATGAAAAATGGGGGCAAAAACAAAAGTGTTGCGTTTATAATTTTGTTCAGTGTATATATATATATATACACATACATACACCCTAAATAGAACTAAACAGTATAAAAATTTAAACTATATTTTTGTGAAATGTCTAAGTATTTGTTAGAGAATGTTTTAAAAAAACAGGTTAAAAAACTAAAGTAAAAAAAAAACAGGTTAAAAACAATATATTGAAATCCTATCTATTATATATCATATCTAAACATTTATTCAATGTCTAATCATGATTTCCTTTATAAAGAACCTACATCAGAAGATTCACATGTCCCTGAGCTCAGAAAACCTGTCTTACACTGTACCTGCGATCAGAAGCAGAAATATCAGTTGTAAACTTTAAGTCAGCGCAGAAGAAAACCTCCTCTCAGAGGGTCATCGCTCTCTTGGGTGAAGCTGGCCACACCGCTGTAGTGAGCATGACCTCTGACCTCCACTACCACAGCCCTGAAGTCCCCACACGTGGTCTCCTTCAACAACAGACCAATTACAATTACTGCTTTTGTTAAAGAATATAAACTACATTTCCAGGACTAGACCCTAAAATGGTTTATATTTTCTACAGGTACCTCTATTGCTTTTCCTGTAAACACTGATCCTGTAGCTCCACTCTTGAAGCTTCTGGTCTGGTTCAGTCCGATCAGGCCTTTATGGTACTGAAGAGCTATACGAGCAGTGACGCCTGACCCTGTAGGGCTTCTGTCCACCTGACAACCCATATAACAAACCTCTGTCACAAAGAGCAAAAGACCAGTCGCCATCAACCAAATTATTTCATATTAGGATGAACAGTCCTAAAGTCCCAAACTTTCTGTATACGGATTCATATAAACAACTGGTTTTACCTGTGCATCAGCAAACACACACACATTGGCCGTGGGCTCTTCAGAAAAAGCATCTTTGCCGTCAGTAAGGATTGTGCCATAGAGGAAGGCCAGATCCTCACTGACTGGATGGTACAGCTTTACCTAGAGTCATTACAACAATTAGTCCGGTCAATTATGCAAATTATCATACAAATTACAGACTAATAAAACACAATGTTGAATAAAGTAGGTTCATGTTTCTTTCTTGCCAAATTAAAAAAAAAAAAAATCTCAAGAATCAAACAAGAGTCAAATAAGATTATTTTAGAATTATTTCTAGTATGTTTTATATTAGCTTTATTTTTATTTTCCAGTCTTCATTTTAATTTGAGTTAGTTTTAGTCATTGTTATGTTTTCAACATAATTAGTTTTTTTTTCCTAATTAGCTTGATTTTATTTATAGTTCTACTAATTTTAGTATTTCAACTTAAACCTGCAATTAATTGCTGAGGCAACATCTCTAGTTTTTTTCAGTTTAAGTTTTTAAGTAATATTTCTACTTTATTTTAGCTCATTTTAATGAACACAAATGATTTTTTTTCAGCTAGTTTTAGTTAACGATAACAACAGTTACCTGGGATTTAACAGCATCACTCACAGCAGTGGCTGCATCCACCAGATCTCTGGTCTTGGACTTGTTGACATCCAATCCAAATTTCTCAGAACTCACAAAAGCATACAGAGCTCCACCATAACTGATGTCCACAGTGATGGACCCATATCCTGGTACCGAGACACTCACATCTAGAAAAACAAGGAAGGCAAAGAATAAAACAGCTCTCTTAAAGACAATTTAAATATGATATTATACAAAATATATATATAAAACAAGTTTGGCAAGTGATTAATTAAAAACAATCTAAAAATATATGTTTCAAAGTGACACCATTTGAACATAATCAAACTTGCAAATGTTTTATGATCATATTGTCATGATCACACCATATTGCTCACCCGTAGCGAAAGCAAAGGCTGGCACACTGTGGAATCTGACAGCTCCAGTTTTCCCGTTGGAATACTGTGTAAAGGCCTTCACTAAGCCACAGGGGCAGTGTATGTTTATCTGCGTCTCTGGTGAAGTGGGTGCTTTAATCAAGCCATAATCCACCGCAAAGCGCCCGAGAGCAATGACAGCGTGGCCACACATGGTGCTGTACCCTTCGTTGTGCATGAACAAGACGCCGAGATCAGCCTCTGCTAACTCACTTCTGACCAGCAGGGCTATTAAATAATTAACATATTTTTGATCTTCATACATTTTTGGACCATAAAAAGCACATTTTCTTACAAGAGGCCATTTACTCTAACAGCTGACAGAACTGTGTCTAGCGCTAGTTTTACTGAAATATTTTGAGATGCAAAAAGTATCTTACCGTCACAACTGTAGTGTACACTGTTGATACTTATGAGAAAGACAACACGTTCAGTAAAAACGTCAACAAACAGAAAATCTTAAATTTGAATAAATGCGTCTGTTTACTAAATACTGCTCGGTTTACGACCTTTTAGTGTTTTGCTTTTCCAAACTCCAGTTGGAAGGTTGTGCAGTGGCTCTTTATTGCCTCTCTGTGGCCTGGATGAGAATGACACTTTAACTGAATAATGTTATCATCACCAATCTAAAGGGTTTGGATTGATATGTTGCTATGCAGTTGCTAGGTCGTTCTAAGTTCGTTTTAACACGTGATTGTTAGACACTTTAGCCATTGATTTTGTTTTGTTTTGAAAAATGTTTTGTTTTTAACTTTTGCATGCGACCTGATGACGTCACAAATGGAATTGTCGCCAGCATATAAAAAGCGCGAATCTTTCTTGCTCATTTTGTAGGTTTTAAGTAGTCGGATATCAAAGTACTATAAAAGTACAACAGTATTACCGGTAAACTGTGTAAAAATGGGCCTATTAAGGAAGGCACTGAATCGTCTAAGGACTTTGTTAAATAGGAAGTCTGTACAAGAACCCCAAACCCATCCTGATCAGGATAAAGAGACTGTTGGAGCTTGTGCGGCTGATGGTGGTAACGTTAGTGGTAGTGAGGCAAGAAAAGAAAAGAATACGAGAAAGAGGAAGAGGTTTTGGCGGTGGCACTCAAGAAGAAAAAAGTACAGTGTAGCTAAGGCTGAGAAGCTGTTCCAGACTTCTGTATCGGGAACAGGAACATACCGGAGTCATAGTCAAGGTAAAGTAGAACTTTTCTTAAACAGTTACTTCGTTTTTTGTATTGCTTGATGTATGACTTTTAAATAGCGGGATCTCACCTCATGTGTACAATTGTTTTTCCACAAAAAACACAAGAAACGAATGAAAATGAAATTGTGTTGAGGATTTTTGATTGATATAAGATAATCCCACATAGTGACGTAGATATGTGGGGGCGTGTTAGAACGAGCCGTTTTAGGTAGGCGTGGTTAACTCTTAACTTTTATAAAGAATATCTCTTTGGATTTGAGACTTTAGTCTTTGCAACTTTACAGATCTTCTTTATGCACCAAGAGCTTGTAACACTCCAAAGAGAAAGGAAAAATTTTAATCGCATCATATGACCCCTTTAAGATCTAAAACATTTGCTTTTTCAAAATACAAAAAAAAAAGTGCCTCTAAGTGAAGAAACTATTGAATATGGGTTTTCAATATTTTATTCATAATATTTATTTATTTATTTGCATTTTAGTCCTCAAGGAACTGATCCCCACTGCTGAGTACACTGAAGACGTCCTCCAACCTGTGGTCCTGGACACGTCAGTGTGGTCATCAGCAGATAAAGACACTGACTCTCCAGTGCGTCTGTCAGCAGATGGCAGCTTTGACTCTGCAGTGATCTCCACAGCACACAATGCCATTGCCTGTGCAGTAGCTGATGAGGACATTGCCTCTGCAGGGAGTCTCATAGTACATCAGAACGTTAACTCTGCTGTGAGACCCAAAGCAGAGAGGGACATTGCCTGTGCAGTCAGTCCCAAAGCAGAGAGGGACGTTGCCCATGCAGTGCGTCCCAAAGTAGATGGGGACATTGCCTCTGTAGAGCGTCCCAAAGTAAATGGGGGCATTGCCTGTGTGGTGCGTCCCAAACCAGAAAAGGGCATTGCCTCTACAGGGCATCCCAAAGTAGACAGGGGCATTGCCTCTAAAGAACGTCCCAAAGTAGACAAGGGCATTACCTCTAAAGGTCGTCCCAAAGTAGATGTGGGCATTGCCTCTGCAAGGTATCCTCAAGTATATAGGGGCATTGCCAGTGCTGTGCGTACTCAAGTAGACTCCGTTCCAACAGGAGAGCTAGACAAAGGTAAGTTTACTGCCATAACCCAAAACAGCTGTAATATGTACAGTAGTTTTTGTAATACATTTAAAGGTGGGGTATGTATTTTTTCAAAAATGCTTTAGAAAACTGAGTCGGGCCGAGTACCAAAACAAACTTGTAGCCAATCAGCAGTAAGGGGCGTGTCTACTCATGATGGGGAGGAGAGAGCGCTCAGTGCACAGGATGGACATTAGCCGAGCCGAGCGACAGAAAGATAGAGATGGCGGATAAAAAACAAAAGAGGAAAACGTCTGCGGAACAAAAGAAGGCTTACGATAAGGCAAGAAGTAGGACCCGTGTAAATATCGGATCAGCTTTCCAGCGCTAGAGAGAACTCAAGGAGCGGGAAGGCCTGCGATCAGACGGCGAGGTTGCTTTGTTACTTCTCGATAGGTGAGTAACATTGGTTTTGCTTTCACTTATTGATGACATCATACCCTCGGCCGGCTGGCACAGCAGATTCCGCCATAATCGTTGCCTGGATTGCGTACGTATGTGTGGGGCGGAGCTATCAAAATAGGGGTGAGACCCTTTTGGGGTAAGGGCTTGTTTGTTTTGGTGATTTGAAATATCAACATTGGCTACCAGAAAGCACTTACCCCACCTTTAATCACCATTTAGCTTTGTTGCAGTTCATTTAAATAGTCCTCCAGTGTGTCAAATGAATTTTAATTATAAAATGAATAAGAATGAAATGTCACTTTATTTAATGTCATTTACGTTTACTTATTTTTAACAGATCATATTTGTTGGCGGTACAAATTTGGTGCCAGGCTGGGTGAAGGAGGATTTGGATCAGTGCGAAAAGGGACTCGCTATAAGGATAGTCTTAAGGTATTTTTTTATTTACTTCCTGACTGACCAAACATACTTTACTAGGTTTTAATTTACTGCTTGTTGATTTACTTCTCTTCAGGATTCATGACTGGAATGAAATCACCTCTGTACATGTTAATTGTTTATTCTTTGTTTTGTTAATCAGGTGGCTGTGAAATATGTCCAAAAGACTAAAGATACGACATATATCAGCACTGTGAGTATGCTTCGCTCTCTGCATTTTTCTTCTCATTCACTGTTTATCATCTTATGATACAGCATAACACCATCTTATATTGATGTTAATCACATTTCAATAGGCAAACTGCCTTTGACGAACAATGTGGCAAATGGCTTCAATCTAATGATCATATTTTAATTTTTTTTTAGGCTTTTTACCCCAAACCTCTTCCTTTAGAGATTGCGTTGGCAGTCATCATCAACAGGAAACCCAACTGTCCACAGATAATTGAAATGCTGGACTGGCAGGATGACCCAGACTACTACCTCATAGTCTTGGAGCGGCCCGTGCCAAGCATGGATATGGGGAAATTTCTGAAATGCAGCGGAGGTGTCCTCAGCGAGCAGATAGCACAGTACCTCATGTGGCAAGTAATTTATGCCGCTAACTTTTGCTGCTATCGTGGCGTTTTCCATCGCGACATCAAGCTGGAAAACGTGCTCGTGAACCCGGCAACGTTGGAGATCAAATTGATCGACTTCGGGTGTGGGGACCTCGTGAAGGATTCAGGCTACAGCGCTTGCTGTGGTAAGTATTACGCATCGCTTTGCTATCAAATTGAATAGCTCACTCAGACGCATCCTGTATATAGTCAACATGCTTGTGTTATAAACATCTAACAAAATTTCTTTCCCCCAGGTACAAAACCATACTTCTCTCCAGAATATCATGACAGAGGCAGATATCATGCAAAGCCTGCGACAGTGTATTCACTAGGGGTGCTCCTGTTTGCAATGCTGCATGGGCGTTTTCCGACAGCCAGAGACTTGTACTGCTTGGGCATCAACCAGTCTGTATTTGCGGTGTCACATGGTAAGATTTTGAGCAAAGAATTAATAATTATATAGCATGTATAAAGCTAAAGATAGCATGTGTAAAGTTAAGATAATAATCAAATTTCTCTCATCTTTTTTACACAGAATGCATCCGTTTTTTGTGGGCTTGTCTGCAGCGTCATCCAGAGCACAGGATTGCCCTGGAGCAGATGCTTTACCATGACTGGTTTGTGTTGGGTTTTCCTAATCCCCTGCCAATTAACCGGAATGCATCTAAACAGCATTCATGTCATCGATGAGAAGTACAGTAGGTTTATACTGTCAGTGTTGTTTCTGGCAAGATGACATGAGTGGCCTTTCCATGCCTTGGCTTAGGCCTTATTACTAGCAAAATCATGTATTTAGAGATGCATGTATATTTTTAAAGTAGTTTTATACTTTTTATATTTAAAATATTTATTCCCTCCACGTAAGCCTTATTACAGGCTTAGGGATGTTAAAATATTGTATATACTGTAAATAGTTTTTTACTTTTTATATTTAAAGTATTTATTACAAATATTGTATATTGTAAATAGTTTTATACTTTTTTATATTTAAAACATTATTATAACATTGTATATATTGTAAATAATATTTTTGCATTTTATATTTAAAATATTTATTTAAAAAATTAAAATATTGAATATATTGTAAATAGTTGTATACTTTTTAAATTTAAAATATTTATTATAACATCCCTCCACGTAGGCCTTATTACATGCTTAGGGATGTTAAAATATTGTATATTATATATACTGTGAATAGATTTTTACTTTTTATGTTTAAAATATTTATCATAACATCCCTCCACTTAGGCCTTATTACAGGCTTAGGGATGTTAAAATATTGTGTATATACTGTAAATAGTTTTTTTACTTTTTATATTTAAAGTATTTATTAAAAATATTGTAAATAGTTTTATACTTTTTTTATATTTAAAACATTATTATAACATTGTATATATTGAAAATATTTTTTTTGAATTTTATATTTAAAATATGTTAGGGATCTTAAAATATTATTTTAACAAAAATAATGCATATTGAATATATTGTAAATAGTTGTATACTTTTTAAATTTAAAATATTTATTATAACATCCTTTCACTTAGGCTTTATTACAGGCTTAGGGGTGTTAAAATATTGTATATACTGTAAATAGTTTTATACTTTTTATATTTAAAATATTCATTATACCATCCCTTCACGTAGGCCTTATTACAGGCTTAGGGATGTTAAAATATTGTATATTGTATATAGTTTTATACTTTTCTATTTAAAATATTAATTATAACATTCCTCTACTTAGACAATAATACAGGCTTAAGGATGTTAAAATATCGTATATTGTACATATTGTATATAGTTTTATACTTTTCTATTTAAAATATTTATTGTAACATCCCTCTACTGAGACTATAATTCAGGCTTAGGGGTGTTACAATATTGTATTTAGTTATATTGTATATATTGTAAATTATATATATATAAAAAATATTTTTTTAAATATTTATGTATTTATATATAAATAATATATATTTCTAATAATAATAATAAATATATATTAATGGTAACTCCGCCACTGGAAGAGTAAACCCTGACAGTGCCGGTCCCAAGCCCGGATAAAGGAGGAGGGTTGGGCGTGGGGCTAGCAACCTCACCCTGTAAAAAAAAACACCTTTCTTGCTACTGAAACGTCAAGCAGACTTCAATTATCTTTGGTCGTGACGAGAAAGTCTGAGTTAATGTGATGATGACGATGTTGGATCAAAACCCTGCAGGCGTCCAACCTCCGATGTATGGTCTCTTTCAACGTGAAATTGATTACTCGAATAGAAACATGGAATGTTAGAACCCTTTGAATGTTGAATGACCGGTAGAATGACTACCGGCTTGATATCGGAGATACGGTGACTGGGATCTGGCCAAATCGTTAGTGATGATAAGACCATTGTTTACTCTGGGCATGGAGTTGACCGTGCATGTGGTGTCAGATTTGTATCTGACTGTATCCAGTCAGAGCAGCAATGGTGTCTATGGTAGCAATGGCTGAAATATCGGACAGAATCTGCCTGCTTCCAAACCCAACACATCAAGATCTCTGTGGTCCAACTAGGGTTGCAAAGGGGTGTAAAGTTTCTGGTAAATTTCCAGGAAACTTTCCAAAAATTCCTGGAAGATTCACTAAGATTAAGTAAAACTAGCAATGAGATGCAGCCTTGGTTTGATGCAAGAAGCAAGTCATTTGTAATTTTAACAAGTGCAGTTTCTGTGCTATGGTGGGGCCTGAAACCTGACTGAAATTCTTCATAGATACCATTTTTTTTTAATGAATATATAAATAATAAAATATTTTATAAAATGACATTTTATATATAAAATGAAAAACACAGTACTGTAATGATCGTAATAAGTGCTAAGACTCACTTTACAGTTTTAGGTTTTATATTATCGTGAACACTCGTGTAACAGGTGCTCCTGCCTCCTAACAAAAAAACAACAACTTTTTCCCCCAAAAAATAAAAATACCACATGAGTGCAGTCTCATTCTTCAGAAAAACACTCACCCCTCAAAGCCCAATTCAAAAGAACACATAACACAATATACATGCACTTAAATCACACCTGAACAGAACATAACACACTCATCAGACTTGTTACAATACATGACATCTTGATGTGGTGAAGAAAAAGTTTATAGGCAAACAAAACATTTACTAGAGGTTCTGACAAAATGTTTGTTGCTTCAGTCAGTTTTAAAAATAATTAATTTCAATTAAATAGAATTTTAATTTGGGCAGCAGCAAAACACAAGATTGCAATCTTTTAATGCTTAATCGTGCAGAGTTTACTGTCATGGATGCAGAGCTTCAAGTCATGCCAGTGGTCAAGGCTGCCACAGCTTGTTGTCTCAGCCTCTCCAATCCCAGATGTTCCTTTCCTGGCTGCTACAGACGTTCCTGCAGCTAAAGATCCACAATCCATTACAGTAGGCAGCAGAGGTTCCTGCCATGGCTGTAGACAGAACTGACAGACTCTGAATCAGCAGAGATGGCGGATGCGGTCTGCAGGCAAAAGGGAAGATAGTTGTATTCTTTAACTGGAAATATATTTGTTTTTATGCAGTAGTTCTAAAAATTGTTTTATGATGTTATGTTCGTAGTCAGCAAAAGTTGCCAATATTTAATAAAAATGATCATTCTCACAAAAGCTGTAAACAAAAAGAAATCATACATTTCCAACTCACCATGTTAATGACTTGTTAAACATTGAGTTAATGTGAAATTTCATGTTGAGCCAATGGAAAAACTTAAAGGGTTAGTTCACCCAAAAATGAAAATTAGCCCATGAATTACTCACCCTCAAGGCATCCTAGGCGTATATGACTTTCTTCTTTCAGACGAATCCAGTCGGAGTTATATTAAAAATTGACTTTGATCTTCCAAGCTGTTTAATGGCAGTCAGCGGGTATTGCAGTTCATCAGTCCAAAAGAAGTGAAATAAAGCGCATTGTTACATCTAATGACATATTAAAGGCACAATATGTAAGATTTTTTTTATTAAAATATCCAAAAACCACTAGAACGGTGTTATATATTTTGCTGACTTGTGTACTTACATTATCCCAAATGTTTCGAAGAATGTTTAAATCCAGAGAAATAAGCAATTTTAACTAGTGACATGCACCGTGTCTATAGTGTAATTACGTCATACACCCTCGATTTCCGGTCGTATTTCAACGACTGCACAGAGTAGCATTATAACAGAACTTTCAAATGTATCTAGTATGATAAAACAGCACTGATTTTTTCCCCCCCACATACGCACGACCGGAAGGAGCAGAAGCAGTCGACTGTGGCATAATAAAAGCTCCGCTGCTTTCGAGCCGTGTGTCACGCTCGTTCAGTGGCCTCGTTTCGCTTCGACGGCTTTCAGCCTCACCCTGCTTTATTCTATGCATGATTTCTGCCCGAGTCCCGTAGGATTGCATCGGCTGTGGCGATGATGAAGACGACAGCTCCCATGATTCCACACTCAGTCACGGAGTCATCAAACTATGCCTTTGTCTCTTGTTTATTTTGAATACGCGCCCTCCAGCAGTGAAAATTACATATTGTGCCTTTAATTTTTGTCTCTATTATTGAAATAAAGAGTGTTGCTGCTGGTGTTTGTATTTTTGCTCTCTTTCTCTCTCTCTATCTGTGTGTCTGTGCTTGATAGGCTAATGATGATCAGCAGCACTCATCCACCTGTATGCGCTGTCCACACTCTGATTGGTGCGTGTTTGCTGGCTTTTAGTACAAAATAGCATAGAGATCGTGCCGTGGAGGAAGGAGAGAGACATCGCGGCATTTGAGGTTGTTCCGCTCTCCAAGCCCATGAGCGCTTATCGCGCTTGTTGTGCTCTTTGTTGGGTTGTCTAATGTTTCCTGAGTTGATGATTTCATTAATAATCAGTTAAGCTTTTGGGGAAGGTAGGGTGGAGGATACCCATACGTTTTCTCCTGTTTAATGGTTAGTTAGGGAAGTTATATGTTGTTTTGTTTATTTTCTTTAATGTAGGTAATTTATTATTTCCCCCTTTTTAGGTAGAGGTATTTTTCTTTGTGATTTTCTTTTGTTCGGGCCCTACTCCCGAGGTATTGTTTCTTTGTTTGTATTTACTGTTATTTTATATTAATGTTATCCTTTTTGAATCCCTTGATTGAGTTAAAATTAAAAGGCACCCAAGCCGTTTTCAAACTCAAATCTGTGGTTGGTTGTGATTTTTGGGCCTGGAGAGCTGGAGATCCTCAAGGTCTCTCCACTATTTATTGTTCGTCGTTCCCTATTTACCCCTAGACCAAAGGGGGAGGACGTAACAGCATCCATCCATACTAAAAAGTGCCTCACACGGCTCCGGGGGTTGAACAAAGGCCTCCTGTAGCGAATTGATGTGTTTTTGTAAGGAAAATAACCATATTTAAAATGTAATAATCAATTTAATCTAGCTTGCGCTCACTGTTGTACACGGAAGCAGCTCCGGGTGGATGACATAGGACGTCGGCGTTGTGGATGCGCTGCTCAGAAGTGACGAACGCGGAAGTGCAGGGGAGCGATCAAAACAAAACTACGGTCACGAATTAGAAGTACAAAACCAGGATTTGTAAAGAAGAATGTCGGAGGATTTCAATATTAGCCAAGAGGAGGTTGGTTTTTCTTTGCTAAAGTAAGGAAACTTTGCTTCCTTTGCTCCTGTAAACAAACGTTGGTTTTCACGAGACTCCCCGCGCATGAGCAACGCCAACATCTTACATCATCCTCCCAGAGCTGCTTTTGTGTACAACTGTTGGCGCAAGCTAGATTACTTTTCTATATAAAATATTTATTATAACATCCCTCTACTGTATAAAACTATATACAATATGTACAATATACAATATTTTAACATCCCTAAGCCTGTATTAGTCTAAGTAGAGGAATGTTATAATAAATATATTTTAAAAATAAATATTTATGTATTATATTTATGTATTTATATAAATAATATATATTTCTAATAATATATATATTGTATACTTTTTCAATTTAAAATATTTATTATAACATCCTTCCACTTAGGCTTTATTACAGGCTTAGGGATGTTAAAATATTGTATATACACTGTAAATAGTTTTATACTTTTTATATTTAAAATATTCATTATACCATCCCTTCACCTAGGCCTGATTACAGACTTAGGGATGTTAAAATATTGTATATTGTAAATAGTTTTATACTTTTATATTTAAAATATTAAAAAATATAAATGTTTGTATATATTTACAATATAACTAAACTAAATACAATATTTTAACACCCCTAAACCTGAATTATAGCCTCAGTAGAGGTGACTATAACTATAACAGGGGGCAGTGCCTCTTTCTTTGTCGTTAGCTGTTTCCACAAGCATTTAGTAATGCATGTCATGCATAGCGAGATTAGGAAATAAACTTAATAAATTGAAAACATAATTTTTCACTTTTCCAAAAAATGTTCAAAAATAATTATTGATTATTTCAATTAATACCTCAAACCTCTTCTCCTCGCTTTCTCCAGTTCACTCCCATACATACATACACACGCAGGCACGCCAGCAAACAGTCAACAGCTTTTTGAAACCTATGAAGAGCATGCTGCATTCACGCCATATCGTAATTACCGTAATTCTGCGATGACAGCACGTGACGTTCTACTCGGAGTTGTCCACGGACTCGGAATTATGCTTTTCTATGGCAACACTATCAACGCCTAAACAGAGCCTGCGAGGGTCATGTGGTACAAGTCGTAGCTCTCAGAAAACGCCCAGTTCACAAGTTGTAATTACGAGTTCTACGAGAAGGTGAACGCTTTTTACAAGTTGGAATCTCGTAATTACGGGAATTCCGATATGGCGTGAACGCACCTTTAGACAGCGGAGGCACACACAGTGGTTTAACAACAGGCTGGCACTGCATTTAATCAGTGATTAATGAAGACTGCCGCCTGTTGTCAGTTCTCAGATGCACAAATAATAAAAAGGACATCACATCCCTCAATGTCTCGAATTAATGGCTCTCTTGAACCGGCTCCTTATAAATGATTCATTATAACCATTTCGCACTTAAATTGTGGCATGAAATTATGAACAAACAACAACACACACAAAACGGCAGTGCTAACATTTAAAGAACAGAACACACAAAATGTCACACACTCATTAGTGATGGTTCAAACGATTCATCGTTCGAGCGAACTGATTCTTTAAAATAATTCGAACGTCCTGGAGCTCAGAAAGGTGTGTTCTACTTCAAGTTCACGCGGATTGAAGGCGGAGTTAAAACACTTCAAACAAACCATTGCCGCGACGCCGCACGCAGTGCTCGTTTTCACTTCCAATGCTTCCAAAGGTGCAGTTTTGGGAAATAATTGAGAGGAATTGTCAGCAGCCTGAGACAGCAAACCGCGTTCATTCATTGTGAGTTTGTATAACTTTCTGTATGAAATGAGTGGTTGAACTGCAAGCCATGACAATACCAAACAACATCTTTCTGTCAAGCACGTCGCATGCATTAAAATTAACCACAGCATCAGTTCATTAACTTTGCACATCTCATAGTTTGTATAGTTAGTTGTTTTTAAAGGATGATTATTTGATGAAAACTAGTTTGACCATTTACACTCGGTGGCTGTAGTGCGAGAGAGCACTACAGAGCTGACTTGTATTTTGCGTGAGAGTGAAGGTTATTAAACCGTAAAAGGTTAATCGAAAGTAATTAAAGCATACTCTGTCATCAGTTTCTGGACTAATAATGCTTTCCAGCTTTTAACTTTTATGTGCCTTTCTGCTCATGTTCATTTATTTCACACTGAATTTTTTTTTGCAACGCAGTTTAGTTCTGACAGTAGCCTATTTGAGTGTAATTTAAACAAGAAAAGTTACGTATAGCTAATCGATGTTAAGGAGTTTGTTTTCCTAAGTTCTCCTGTGCAAGTGATCAGCTCAACAGATTGTACCAAACACACCAGGTTTGGCCACCCACCCCATGTCCTGTGTCTTCTTATTTTTGCTGGGGCATGAGTTAAACAGCACTGCCCTTATGTTTAAGTAATATGATTCTTTCTAACTGAATATCAATGGCATCCCCACCCATGCCTGTATCACACCGCAGCCAACAAGTCTTTTCAGAATGAGGCTTTGTCTGGTCTTGCTGTTCCACTAATTAGTTAGATGATTTGGGGCTCAGTCATTATTGTTATGTAATAGATGTGTTTGGAGGGTGCAAAAGACTGTGTATAGCAAGTTAAGCTTAACTTGAAATATGGATTTGTTTTTGCCTGATGATCCTAAAATGTGTTTGTTTAGTTTTGTGAAACTGAAGCCACCTTTGAATGAGTGTCACATTGGTAACCGTGTCCTTGCAATAATAATAACACCACAGGCAGTGTCATCTGATACAGTTTCACTTGAAGTGGAGCAGTGAGAATAAGGACGTGTATGTCATTTCATGACACTGTGCATTACGAGTTGCATTTATGAGACCCCAAATACAGCTATGCTGTAATGTCACTTATGTAAAGGGTCATTTATGGAATTAACATCATAGCCTTTGTTTGACTGAACTTAAGGACTTTTATTTGGTGAAAGCCTGTCAAAAACATTTCTAGGTGATTTTTCACCCAAAAATCAAAAGTAAAACAAACAAACAAAAACAATAAATTATATTTCCATGAAGAATGAAGGCTGTTTTTAGACCAATGCATTTAATTTAATTTATTATTGTTTAATTTCATTAAAATTAAAATTATATTAAAACCAGACTAAAGGCAATCCTGCAAATACGAAATCTCAATATGCAATATATTATGTATGTTTATGTCATTTGTTTATACATATATACACTAATTATGTACCTACGTGAATACACTAATTATTATGCACATTTGTGAACATACGCACATACTTTGTTATTTCCTTTAATTTGGGTTGAAACTATTTAATTTCTTTAAGTGCAGCTCCCCAGATTCACTTGTGCTTTGTTTAACCTTAGTGTCAGTTACCAGGTATGCGGTTTGGATTATAGAAACAATACAGGTGCAGTCTTAGTCTCAAATGCTTATTTAAGGGAATTATGGTAAATGAAGATGAAGTTTACGCATATGCACAATGCATAGTGCAAATATTAGCTGACACAGAATGCTTTTTGCATGTCATCAATCTATCCTATTAATAGCATCAGATTCCACTCTGGTCTCTTCATTTATCTTGCCCTTTCTCTTACTCCTCTGTCAGTCAATCTGTGCACGTATGTGGAAAAAAGTACATGGACAGCTGGTAACAATGTCTGCATATTCCCAGTGCTGTATTTGCCCTTTTGATGTCAGTATTGGCAGCAGCAAGTGAGGCTGCTGTTTCCACATCTCTGACTGTTTTAGATGGTGAGTCTGAGTCTCTGTGTGTGTGTGTGTGTGTGTGTGTGTGTGTGTGTGTGTGCTGAATGAGTGTGACTGTATTCTGGAAGAATCAGGAGTGATTCAAGCAGTGCCCTCTAATGACCATTTAGTAATTTTCACATTTAATAACAAGATCGAGTGTTCAGAAGAGTCCTTGACGGTTCCACTACCTGTTATACTTTCAAGTAACTCATTCAGAGTTCATATGAGCTTGCATTTGTCTTGATATCAGCATGTATATGTGCAAGAACAGCCTTTTTTGAGACCTATTAACAAGCTTTTTAGAAGATACTTCTCTTCCTTAAAAAAAAAAACAGTGAGTCTACCTGGTTGGTCTCTAAAAAACAGAACAGCGTTACAAAACGTGCGTTTAACAGGAAACAATACAGGTAAGGCAGCTTTAAGTTTTTAATATGGTGTTTGCATAAATTTTTTTTTTTTAAACTTGAAAACCAAAAATATATTATAAAAATACGTGACGTAACATTTTATTTTTTTAAACATTTTATTATTTTTGTCATTTTTGAGAACAACATAATAATAGATGATAAATATAAATGTAATATATCATATGTATATAAGTCTATGATAATTTTCTTATTGTCAATAATAATAGTTAATATTATATTTACTTTTTCATTTTATTATTATTGTTGTGAACAATAAATTGTTAATATAAATGTAATATATTACATTTAATATCATATGTTCATAATTATATTGAACAACAAAAATTCTAAATATAATGTCATATATAATATTAAAAACAATAATAGTTATTATCATCATATTGTTATTAGTCAAACAGTAAAGGTCACAGTTAAAATAATTTAAATCTAATCACAATTAAAATACCATTTGAGTGTATTAAGCTTATAACCACTCCTGAATATACAGTAGTCAGTGTAGCATTTCAGTAATGATAATGATTATATCAAGTCATAAGCCCTCAGGCTTCCTGTGTGTCTGTGTTCATATGTGCATTTATTATGCACTTCCCTTTGAATCGTACTTCCGTCTTGATTCACTTAGTAACTTACTGTTCTGTATTCGTTTATGAGACTTTATTGGTGCTGTGTGTGGGTTTGGATATGATTAGCCTTATCTCCCCAGGACACTTCCTCCTTTGCTTTCCTTCTTCAAAATTGGTACTTTATGCTGATGTTGTTTATCTGTTCATGAGCCCTTTCTCCCCCAAACTAACTTACAGTACCATCAAAATTATTTGTGTGATTAATTGATGGAGCTCTTTATGTTGTATCTCTGCAATGTAATATTTGAGACCTCGCCTCAGATTGCGCCTCGCCGTTTTAATCTGTCCATAATAAAAGAAAGGGTCAGCCTTTGTGCCCTATGAAACTGTATTGCTGTCTTTGTCACTTTTTCATATTTGCTAACTGATACTTAATCAGTCATGTGAAGTTGTTTTCATTGCACAAATGAAAATGTAAAATGTTGTGCTTACTGATTTAGAAAGAATGAGATCTAATGAATTTTTTTAGAAGTGTGCGGTTTATGATTACAATAATTAACCATTTATATATATATATATATATATATTATTAGCTTTTTGTCATTTTTTTTTTACCTACTTCATCTTCATCTGAAAAAAAAAAAAAAAAGGACTTCATTCGATAAGTCTAAGTGGTCATTTAAAAATATGTCACACTTTTGTGGTCAAATTTGATATACCACAGGAAATTTAATAGGAAAGAACCTAACACTGACTAATTCTTTTAAATATGTGTTAAATAAAATCTATATAACATAATGTTGAATGAACTTACACAGAAATGGGGTGAGACTTTAAAACATTCAGATTGCAGATGATTAAAACGGGTACATAGAGAGTATATACAGTATACTTCAAAAGTTTCAAATCTGTAAGAATTGTAATGTTTTTTTAAGAAGTTTTTTATGCTCAAGGCTGTATCTATTTGATCAAAAATACAGAATTTTTTTTTTGTGAAATAATATACTTGAAAATATAATTCATTCAATCTAGTGAAGCATCATTACTCTAGTATACAGTGTCACATGGTCCTTCAGAAATCATTCTATATATTATTATTATTATTATTTATTTATTTATTTATTTTTTTCATTTTAGTGGGAATGAGTGTGTGAGAGTGTCGAAACCGCAGTAATGGCATCAGGGGGAGAAAGCGGCGCTCCTGCAGAGGACGAGGGTGGTGTCCCACTGGACATTGATGATGTACACTTACTCTTACAAGGTCAGTTTTCACTTCTTATAAGCTTTTTGGTCATTTTTTTTTACCTACTTCATCTTCATCTGAAA
>NW_015641608.1:545794-563988 GCF_001515625.1 Sinocyclocheilus rhinocerous | reverse complement strand
CTGAAAAAAAAAAAAAAAAAGGACTTCATTCGATAAGTCTAAGTGGTCATTTAAAAATATGTCACACTTTTGTGGTCAAATTTGATATACCACAGGAAATTTAATAGGAAAGAACCTAACACTGACTAATTCTTTTAAATATGTGTTAAATAAAATCTATATAACATAATGTTGAATGAACTTACACAGAAATGGGGTGAGACTTTAAAACATTCAGATTGCAGATGATTAAAACGGGTACATAGAGAGTATATACAGTATACTTCAAAAGTTTCAAATCTGTAAGAATTGTAATGTTTTTTTAAGAAGTTTTTTATGCTCAAGGCTGTATCTATTTGATCAAAAATACAGAATTTTTTTTTTGTGAAATAATATACTTGAAAATATAATTCATTCAATCTAGTGAAGCATCATTACTCTAGTATACAGTGTCACATGGTCCTTCAGAAATCATTCTAATATGCTGATTTATAATGAATGTTGGAAACAGTTGTGCTGCTTAATATTTTTGGGGCCTGTGATACTTTTGTATCACAGGATTCTTTGATAAATAAAAAGTTAAAAAGAACAGTGTTTATGGAGTAATGGCTGTTAATTTTGAATCAGTTTTTATTTTTATATTTTCCATTTTTATTTGTTTTATTAATTTTGTTGTGATTTAATTCAATTTAATTGGTTTGTAATTTTGTAATTTTTATTTCAGTTTTAGTTGTTTTAGTACAGTAAAATGAGAAATGTTGCCTTGGCAACTAGCTTAAATAATTTTTCATATTTTATTTTATTTCCGTTATTTTCATTTTTCTTTCTCCGTGGTTTTAATTAAGTATGTTTAGCTATAATGACTTTAACTATAATTGTAACTATAATAATCCTTAATAACACCAAAACATTCTAGGGGGAGTATTCCACTTTTCAGAAATTTTTTTTTAAATTATTTTTAGATCATTTTATTTTAGTTTTTTTCCCCTTATTTTGGTGAATTAAATTTATTTATTTATTTAATTTAATTTAATAATTTCTTTGTTTTTAATAATTTAAAATCCTAAATCTTTCAATTTTTTTTAAACTCCATTGTTAATCAAAACATATGGATTTATATTGCTGTAGTGTATGTCATGTGGGAACATCATTGTACAGCAGTTAAGTGCGTTTTGTTGCTGTGCAAACAGGATGTCTGTTGTCTTACGGGCCAGCGTTCATATCAAGATGAATTACTGACTCAGCCTGTTGGATCTTGTCCCATGAAACGAAATGAACATCTCCTATTGAGGGAAAGGCCCAGTCTGCCTTTTATAGCATGGGAAGAAGTTTAAATTAAATACTGGGATGGGATGGGATGCTGGTTAAGCCGACTGAGCGTCTGCATTGGCGTTCAGGGAAACACTAAATGATGGAAAATTTCATACAGAAACGAAAGAACATGGTGTCTCTTAAAACCTTGTTTGAGGTGGAGGCCGTTGGCGGCTCAGAGATGGGTAAGTCGAGCCAGGTTTCCAGTGGTCATGCCATGTTCTCGGCTTATAAATAGTTATGTATGAAGACATGCTGTGTTTTTGATGTGCTATAAACCAGAAAGCCCCAAAGCTGTTCTCTGGCAAGATGTGTACATTCTTTTGCATAGATGTATTCTCATTGTGCTCATACTGTTTCCTACACATACATACACAGTTTTTGCTCCAGGAATAAATCCTATCTGATGTAATATTATTTTATTAACAGTGGAACAGGAGCAGATTCAGAAGAGGACATTCACAAACTGGATCAATGCACAGTTCTCCAAGGTAAACCCAAGAACAACCCATAACTTACTGTAATGACTCCAACTACAGGTACATCTCAAAAAATTTGAATATCATGAAAAAGGTCAATATTTTTTGTCACTCATTTCAGAAAGTGAAACCCATATATTATATAGATTCATTACACATAGAGTGAAATATTTCAAGCCTTTATTTCTTGAAATTTTGATGATTATGGCTTACAGATAATGAAAACCCAAAATTCAGTGTCTCAGAAAATTAGAATATTGTGAAAAAGTTCAATATTGGAAAGTCATGGTGTCACACCCTAATCAGCTAATTACCTCAAAACACCTGCAAAGGTTTCCTGAGCCTTTAAATGGTGTCTCAGTCTGGGTCAGTAGGCTACACAATCATGGGGAAGACTGCTGACTTGACAGATGTCCAGAAGACAGTCATTGACTGGGAGGGTAAGCCACAAAAGTTCATTGCTAAAGAAGCTGGTTGTTCACAGAGTGCTGTATCCAAGCATATTCATAGAAAGTTGAGTTGAAGGAAAAAGTGTGGTAGGAAAAGGTGTACCAGCAAAAGGGATAACCGCAGCCTTGAGAGGATTGTCAGGCAAAATCCATTCAAGAATTTGGGGGAGCTTCACAAGGAGTGGACTGAGGCTGGCGTCAGCGCATCAAGAGCCACTACGCACAGACGAATCCTAGACATGGGCTACAAATGTCGCATTCCTCGTGTCAAGCCACTCCTGAACCAGAGACAACGTCAGAAGCGTCTTACCTGGGCTGTGGAGAAAAATAACTGGACTGTTGCTCAATGGACCAAAGTCCTCTTTTCAGATGAAAGTACATTTTGCATTTCATTTGGAAACCAAGGTCCCAGAGTCTGGAGGAAGAGTGGAGAGGCACAGAAACCATGTTGCTTGAAGTCCAGTGTGAAGTTTCCACAGTCAGTGATGATTTGGGCTGCCATGTCATCTGCTGGTGTTGGTCCACTGTGTTTTCTGAAGTCCACAGTCAACGCAGCCATCTACCAAGAAATTTTAGAGCACTTCATGCTTCCATCTGCTGACAAGCTTTATGGAGATGCTGATTTCATTTTCCAGCAGGACTTGGCACCTGCCCACACTGCCAAAGGTACCAAAAGCTGGTTCAATGACCATGGTGTTACTGTGCTTGATTGGCCAGCAAACTCACCAGACCTGAACCCCATAGAGAATCTATGGGGTATTGTCAAGAGGAAGATGAGAGACACCAGACCCAACAATGCAGACAGACCTGAAGGCCGCTATCAAAGCAACCTGGGCTTCCATTACACCAGAGCAGTGCCACAGGCTGATTGCCTCCATGCCACGCCGCATTGATGCAGTAATTCATGCAAAAGGAGGCCCAACCAAGTATAGAGTACATAGAAATGAACATACTTTTCAGAAGCCTGACATTTCTGTTTAAAATATCCTTTTTTTATTGATCTTATGTAATATTCTAATTTTCTGAGACACTGAATTTTGGGTTTTCATTATCTGTAAGCCATAATCATCAAAATTTCAAGAAATAAAGGCTTGAAATATTTCACTCTGTGTAATGAATCTATATAATATATGGGTTTCACTTTCTGAAATGAGTGACAAAAAATATTGACCTTTTTCGTGATATTCTAATTTTTTGAGATGTACCTGTATGTAGTCTAGAAGAGTTAGGAGTCAAACTGAGGCTGTAGCTGAATCGCTGACTCACTGGTCAGCAAGGAAGGTCTGTTCTGCTGTTCTGTTTGCCTTTGAGCATTGCATATGGCAAGGAGCTTGATTTATTTATAGTTCCCCGCCAGCAGCAGCCCCCCCCCCCCCCCTGCGCTTCAGCGGCCTGTAACATTTTAGCTCGTCCACAAACACTTGGCCGCATTTTAAACGCAAGCGCTCTTAAACCTCCTGCAAGTGACAACCTGTGTAGAGCGCCAGTGATCTCTCTGTATAGCTAGAGTGTTGCATCATTTTACATCAGATTAACACTTTGATGCATGAAATACTTTTTTAAAAATCACAAAATATCAATACTCATTTCCAAACTACTTTTATTTTGAGAGACTGTCACATCAGTCTACTCCAAAAGAAGATTGTAATAAATATTCCAAAGGTACTTTGTTCATCACCACTGTTGTCAGTCAATTTGCATTTGCATTTATAAATAAAAATGAAATATCATATAAAAAGAGCAGTCATACTGAATGAATTATGATTTAAATATCCACCATTTGCAATTAAAATGTATTTAAATAAAAGATACATCAAATAAATTTAATTTAATTGTATTTTTAATGGAACAGATGGTCTTACCTTTAACCTTTAGACAAAATATTATAAAGGTTTGTGTACCTGTATGTGCTTTTTGTTGAGTATCATATATGATAAATCAGGCTTTATGGCCTTTAAAGGAATAGTTGACCCAAAAATGAAAATCTTGTCATCATTTATTCACCCTCATGTCGTTCCAAACCTGTGTGAGTTTCTTTCTTATGTTGAACATAAATGAAGATATTTTGAAGAATGCTGGTAATCAAACAGTTGATGGTCCCCCATTGACTTCCACAGTATTTCTTTCCCTACCTATGAAAGTCAATGGGGACCAACAACTGTTTGGTTCTTCAAAATATTTATGTGTTCAACATAAGAAAGAAACTCCTAGATGTTTGGAACGACATGAGGGTGAGCAAATGATGACAAAATCAACATTTTTGGGTGAAATATGCCTTTATATATGGAGCTTATACTCTGACTCAGAGGGAAAAGAAACTCCACAATTTTATTCAGAGGCCCAAACTGAGCAAAAATATGCAATTTAGTGCCACTGCTGATATTTTTATGACAAAAGAATGATAAACTTTTGAACTTCTTATAAACGTATAAAATTTTGATCATGTTGATCATTTAGAGGCCTTAACAATTTTCGATCAAATGATACAGTAGGTTTTAGGGTTAATATAATAATAAGTTAATAATAATTAATAAATGAATAATATATTCAAATATATCGTTCTACATTTTTCTGCTTTTTTGTGTTTTGTTTTAATCCATGCTTTGTTTATTTCACTGTTTATTTGTACTTCTGCCAGCATAGCTTGACATCAGGAATGCTCAGTGCATTGCCCTGTGAACACCTTTAACATGTTCAGATAGAATACTGATGTGTGTTTCAGAGGAGCCATCCAACTGTTGTCCAGGATCTGTTCTCAGATCTTCGAGATGGGACTCGACTGCTTGACCTACTGGAGGTGATGAGTGGCCAGCGCATGGTGAGTGCTGAATATCACCGTCATACCACTGAGATTCACAGAGATTCAACCAAGAAAGTATTTGTTTATACTGAATCATTGAAATGTTTAAAAATGCTGCTTACTACTGAGTTTGTTTGTTTCTCTGTAGAAGCGTGAGCGGGGTCATGGTGTGTTTCAGCAGAGAGGCAACGTCGAGACCGCTTTGAACGTCTTGAAGAATAAATCAGTAAGAGAGTTTTTGGGATTCTCATAAGACTGATGATGATTTTCCATCTGATAGGATATTAACATTTATATACAAATGACATAAACAACTGTTTACGTTCTCTCAGATCAAGCTGGTGAACATAAACATCCCAGACATCATAGAGGGGAAACCTTCCATCATTCTGGGCCTGATATGGACCATCATTCTGCACTGTCATGTGAGTATAACAGTGAAGACACCATGGGCCAGTTGCATAAACTTGGCCTCTATGTTGTCTTAAGAACTAGTCTGACCAACTAGCAGTTAGCCAAGGGGTAATCATTCTTATTTTTTAGATTCAATTTACACTAATCTACATTTTTATGTAACTGAATAAAAAAAAAATTGAGAAAAAAAATGTAAGAAAAAAATTAGCTGACTAACTTTTAAGACTAGGCTTACCCTTTTATGCAACTGGCCCAATGTGTTTTTACAAAAACTAGCATATTATATACAGTATACTTGCATCTTTCTTTGCCTTGAGCTGTTTTTTTGTTTGTTTGTTTGTTTGTTTGTTTGTCATTGTTTACTTCAAGACCTTTAGCATTTTAGCTCAGAGTGGGCCTGTACTTTTTGAGATGTGAGACTCTTTTATTTCTTCCAGAAGAGAAAAGAATATCAAAATAACAATGCACACAGGAAGCATATAGTATTACAGAAGATTCTTTTATGTCAGAGAACATGGGTTGAATGAGTTCAGTGGTTCTGTTTAGTTATATTAGTCTTATGCTAAAATGTATGCCATTATTACTGTTCAAAAGTTTGAGGTCAGATTGATTGTTTGATTTGATTGATTGATTTATTTATATTTATATTTATATGTTTTTGAAATAAGTATCTTTATGTTCCCAAAGACTGCATTATTTGTTAAGGAATACAGTATAAACAGTAATATTTTGAAATATTATTACAATTTAAAATAACTGGTTTGTATTCTAATATATTTTAAAATATATTAGAAGTTTAAAATATTAAAAAAAAAAAATCTTTGATGATAGATAGATATATATAATATAATATAATATATGTACAGTATATAACCTATGTATGTCCTCTTGTGAATGTATGAACTGACATCTGTATTAAACATGCTCACTTCTCCTCATTACTACAGATAGAGGAGCTAGCCAGCACTCTCTCTTATGGATCCCGTTCATCCTCCCTGGACTCTCTGTCCAGTCTGGATTCTGTTTCTGGATCTCCAGGCAGTAGTCCTGTTCCTCGAGGAGCATCACCGCTCCACACGCGCTTCCGTCTGTCTGCTAAGAAGGCTTTGCTCCTGTGGGTTCGGGACCAGTGCCAGAAGTGAGCTTCATCTAGCAAATGCTTTCATGCACTGTGAATGTTTGGTCAAACTGTTTAGTCTGTTTAATTTCCACACCAGTTGTTCCTCTAAAATGATTGTTTTCTTTCTCTAGAGTTGGTTGCTCAGCCAGTGTGAGGGACTTTAAGTCCAGCTGGAGGAGTGGTGAGGTGTTTCTGGCCATTCTCTGCTCCCTTAGACCTGATCTGGTGGACCTCTCTCAAGCGCAGACCAGCAGCCACCGGGAAAACCTGGAGAGGGCGTTTCACCTCGCTGAGAAGGAGCTCGGAATTCCCAGACTGCTCGAGCCAGAAGGTAAAAGCTATTAGCAGCATTATCCATTATCCGTTATTTATTCATAGCTCTAATTTTTAACAAAGAAATAAAAACAGTTAACTCTAATACAGTGGTTCTTAACTAGTTGGGCCTCAGCAAACATCCAAGGTGGCCTTAAGATGATTTAATATTTAAAATACTACTACAAAACAAGACATTTCTTATGTTATTAATTTACACCCTCAACAGCTGTCTTGAAAAACCTGGATTTATATGGTAGCGAATTTAAAAAATGTGATTTCTAGAAAAGACGTCACTTATGGAAAAGCCATGTAAGTGAATACATTTGTAAAACTACAGGCATTTTTATGATACATATACATTTTTCTAGTTACATTTTTCTTGCCAAGCTAAAAAAAAAATGTTTTTCCAGTAAATTATGAACAACTGGAAAAGTCATTGGGCCTACAAAGATTCTTGTGAAAAATGATGTGAAAATGTTAATAATAATAGTAATCTAATAGTGGGTTGAAAATAGAAGAATAATCAATACAAATACTAAATAAAAGATCATATTTATAATATAATAATAATATGATATAATAAATTACTAATTATAATGACACCATAAAAGTCCATTTAAATATATCTATATAATGCTTTTTTATATTTTTCCTACAATATAAGCAAGTCTTTATACATGAAAATATGCAAGAGCCTTTATATTTCAGTAATGAGTTCCTTTGCAAAGGGATAATGTTTTGAGTGTAGTGTACAATGCAGTGTTTTTTAAGGTTATTGAAGATTTATGTACATTAAAATTCTCTTTCCTCTCAGACATTGATGTCAGTAACCCTGATGAGAAGTCTATCATGACATACATTGCTCAGTTCCTGCAGTACTCCAATGATCTGCCTGTAGCTGATGAAGATTTTGAGGTAAGACCATCTCCAACTGAATCTCCCATCTAGATCTCTGCTTTTGTTTGTCTGCCTTTTTTTTCATTCTTACCTTCTTTCTCTTTCTAACCCCCTTTCCCACATATGGCCCTTCAACTTTGCTTTCTCCTACTCTCTGTTGCCCCCTCCTGGTTGGATGCAGCTTCAAACTCTGCTCTTCCCACATGCCTTTCTCCTGTCAACCTCCCTACATACTTCACTCCTGCTGTGCTGGCCTCACCAATCCACCAGGTACAGACGTCACAGAGCACTTGTGAATTCCTTCACAGTTTTCCTCTGTCAAAATATCATTCCAGCATCAGCCTCTACTTGTTTCAACATGCTTTCTGATTTTACAATCAATCTCGAATTCGGTTCTATGTTTCCTGCCCTGCCCTTAGGCTTCGCCCAGTCAGAAAGCCAGAGAGATGAAATGCTGGCTAGAGCGAGCCTATCAGGAGTTACTGGAGGCGTGGAATTCCACAGAGGGGAAGGGATATGCAGAGGGGTATCAGGTATGCTGAATGTAAAATGGTAAATTATCCCTTCCTGATATGTAACATGCATCTTATGACAAGCCCTGAATGTGTGTCTATGTTTTTATCCAAGGCATTTCAGAACTTTGTGGGGACTTATTATGACCAACGACGTCCAGTTATTCCACTTCTCAGTGCAATGAGACGCTGCGCTAAACCAAGTGAGGAGCAGATGGCACTGAGAAAAGCATGGGACACCATGGAGGAGAGGGTGAATTCTGCTTATTAAATATGTCACCAAATACAGATTGAAATTAGGCAGTTCTGATAGTCTTGGGAATGGACTGGAAATTCCAAACAAATCACACCAGTATCGTTTTTTATATCAAAGGTGTTCATAAAGTTAAAGCTGTCATAGAAAAACTTTATATCGGAATAATTTCTGAATGTTATTATTTGTTCAAACATAATAAACCCAGAAACAACCTTATAGCAGTAAAACATCCAACTATTATTTGCTATAAAAAACATAAATATAAAAAAACATAACAATCTAAATAAATAATTCAACTAGACATTAAAATATATATTTTTTAATAAATTAAAACTCTAAATAAATTAAATAAATATAACCTACAGTAGTCTAGCTTTCTAATAAACCTGGCATTGTGTACTATGAATATTTTTAGCTCTGAAGAAGGGTATAAGGTATTTTGAATGTAAAGCCATAAATAATGCTTATGTTGCTCCATTGTAAGTCATTTCAGATAAAAGCATCTGCTAAATGCATAAACATAAATGTAAATTCAGTTCAATTAAAGATTCAAATGTAAAATTCTGTAACATGTAATTAAAAATAAATATTTTTATATATTTCATATACAGTATATTCTTGAAGAAATATTTATCTTTCTGACATAAAAAATGTACAAAAAAAAATAAAATGCGACGGGATCAGTAAAAATACTGGCAGGTCATATACTGGACTAACAGGAAAAAATATTAGTATAAGTAATATAAGTACTTTTCAAATAATTAAGTGACAAAAAAAATCTTAGATTATTTTGTACACTACTTCTCCCCAGTTACAAGAGTATAGAACCGAGCTTGATGTTGGTTTGCCGGCCCCTCTGAACACACTGGACCGGTGGCTCCAGCATATGGAGGCTGTGCTATCTGAAGACAGCGGGAGCGCTGAAGATCATGCACTTGCTTCCAGAGACGCCAGACTCAAGCATGAACAGCTGAAGGTCAGTGTGCAGACAGGCATTATCATGCTTTAATGTGTATTTTGGAATCATGTGCATATCTTTGTTTGCTCTTCATGTTTCCTTAGGTTTTGGTTGAGGACTTAAGCCAGCACTTGAACACCATTCATCACTACAATATCACAGATGATGAAGTGCCGGTCGAGAAGCTGGAGGAGATCAAGAGACGGTTGGAAAACAAAATCTATTCAGTGCTTCCTGCTGAAAAGACCAGCATCTGTAGTGTTTAGAACATCAGATGCTGGTATGTACATTAGGCATCTAAAGTAGTAACAAAACAGACCAGTTTGCTTTTTAAAGATGGTCTTTTCAGCAGGGCCGAACATTTCAGTTTCTCTTAATGTTGTCTTCTTCAAGATATCCAGGTTCCTTGCTAATGTTTCTCATTCTCCTTGATAGTTTCACCAGTGCCAGAGTGACAGCCAAGTACCACGGCATCAAGCTACAATACAGAGAGCAGATGCACCATGTTTATGACCTGCTGGGACATCTGAAGTCTAAGCTGAGCTTGTGGAGAGGGCCTTACGGCTCCCAGGAGTCTGTTCAGTCTCTGCTACAAGATTGGCATGTATGTGGCCCTATTGATCAGTTATTGTCAATTTGCCATTGCCGTTTTTTTAGAATCTCAGTTTTCGATTTAGGCTAGGTTTTGATTCGAGTAAAATAAAGTCTGTGGTAAACATTACTTCAAGACTTTCACAGTTTGTTCTTCAACATAAATTGCGTGCATTCAGCTCTCAAAAGGGAATTTTGAAAAAGTTTACTGTTGAGGACTGCAACTACATGAGAACTTGCTTGCCTTTTTAACTGTTTGTTGACAATTTCTGCATAAAGTAGTGAAGCCATATCTAAACAGGCTTCGAACAATAAAGCATTGCAGAGATGACATACTTTTGTTGGCCAAACCGGAAATAAACATCACACTGGTTCCCTTGACAGAAAGCCATTAGGATTTTTCAGTTGGCTTTTGGATTATTGCAGAACATAAACTCATTCTTACAAATTTGTCAATCTTACACATTCTGTTCACCATGATAATCTTTACAAATGAACAAAACTTTTGTTCATTTTGAGACCTAAATACAGTACAATCGCTAGAAGTAAAAAGCTGCAACTTTCGTTTTAAAAGATTAAATAATTAAAAATCTAATTAATTGATTCATTTAAAAAATTAATTTAAAATATACAAAATGGAAAGTTTGTGTTAGAATAGTTTGCAAGAGCATAAGTATAAACACAACAAGTCTATAAAAGTGGACTGTTGAGTAGTTTAATGTCTCTGACAACCTAAAAACTTAAAAGCTTAAATGAATAGTAAACAATGCTTATTTGCCATTTAGGACACTGTTGACAAGCAAGGTCTGGTGTGGATGTTGAAGGAAGCACTTAATAAGCTGAAGGACACAGCAGTCAGCTATACCAACAAAGTAGCTCTGGGTAAGTCTATATTGTTGGCAGTTCTGTTATACTTTGGTTTTTATGAAAGTTAGTGCTTTTTCCTGTAACTTTTATCTGATTTACCCTCTCTCCTTTGTTTCTTTTCCAGCAGACGACTCGCCTGTGGTTAACAGGTGGGTAAAAGAGGCAGATAGTGAGACGGGAGTCAGTACAGAAGCTGCAGAAGCAGTAAGATCCACCATGGAACATGTTCTGGCTGCATGGGAGTCCTACAAAGACTGCCTGTATCTATTACAGGTCTGGCTGGGGCAGGAGAAAAAATCAGAGGCTCAAGAGGTACTATACAGCATTTGTCATTAAAACACACGATACAAAGTATACAGTGACCCAAAAAGTGTTTGAACACCTAAGATGCACTTGAAAAGTATGAATGTCATTTAGTTATCTTTGTTGAGATGTTTGGTAAGTTCAAGTCATGAGGTGAGGGCATGATGTTTGTACTGTATGTGGTTGCAATTTGTCAATTGATCTCTTTCATAATACAGCACAAGCATTTTTCCTCCAGCCTGAATGAGTGGAGATCACGTCAAGCCCAGCTGAATGAGGTGGGAAACTTTCTCATTGAGATGAGTGACGCCTCCACCAGCCACTCTCTGACTGAAGAGCTCCGCAAACTGAACATGCAGTGGGCTGACTTCATAAAAAGGACCAAGTTTGTGAGTTTGTAGAGATAGAACACTCGTTTTCAGCAGGGTCCAAAATTAACACTTACCAAATGCCAAATTGCAAGCAAGATTTGTCTTTTTTGAAGAAATAAAGCAATTTCTAGTAACTTTAAAAGAAACTGCACCTTATTACTATACGTTTGAATTTTAATCCGAGTGATTAAAAAAAAAAAAAAAAGAGAGCGAAAACCACAAGCAATATCTCTCATAATTTGAATTTTGGTAAACATTTTCAGTGGAAATTGTTCTATCCGTCTATCTAGGATGCCTGTTATAAAACTGACATGTAATGTCACACATAATATTTTTCACATTACACCACCAGTTGCAGTATATAATTTGAGTATGAGAACAAAATATTTTTGTACTGGCAACAGAAAACGTGATGCAGGTGTTTCTCACAAAATATTCAAGGAAAAAGCTAAATATATTCCATTGTTAAAGACAGAAATAATGCAAAATAAAGTTTCATAGCTGGTAAGAAATATTTATGACTGGTGCATTTGCTCAATTCATTCGCAAGTAGGTGTAGCAAAGAGTTTATTTTGGATCCTGGTTATTTGTCAATTTCAACTTGTTCTACTGGATTGAATAAAGGGTTTTGCCTTTAAACTGCCAAGACCCAGCCTTTTTCGATTCTCTCTGTAAGTTGCATAATTTGTTGGTGGATCTTTGCTACTATTTTTCACTTTCTTTGAGTGATACACTGATAAGCTGGTGCTTCAGCCCATTGTGTTTCAAAACCACAGAAGCATTCTGTTTCATCATCTGTGCTTACTGTTCATCAAAGCATGTGATTGCTCTTGTTCTTTGTCTTTTAACATTCTACACCCTTGAAAAGATTGTGATTGTTGATTTCAAAAAAAAAAAAAAAGATGTTACTGTTTAACAATAAAGTGCTTATTCTGTTGTAAATGGCATGTTTTCAGGCAGTGGCCCCTCAGCCCATCGCTGCAGTCCCAGGTGTCCGAGCTTCCCTGATGCAGGAAGCCAGCTGGGTGCTTAGAGAGACAGTTGAGGTGTTATCTGGACCTCTACGTATTTACAGAAAGAAACTCCAGGTATACTGATCTTTCTGTCCAAGCTGTAGTACTTCATACTGTTTGTATTGTTATATTAGATGTTTCTTCATTGTTTTATATGCCTTTCTTAATGTTTTTTTTTTGCCTTTGTCTTAGCTGTTTCTCAGAATCATTTTCTTCTCCACTCTCTTGTCAAGGTTGTTTATGCTTGTCTTTTTTTATTTTTTTTTTTATTTTTTACTCAGGGCATAACTAAGAAGATGTCTGAGTTCAATCTGAACTCTTTGTCTCCATCTCCAGACTACAAAGAGGAAACTCTTCAGAAATTCAGACAAACTCTTCCGGAGGTCAGGCAATATTTAGGTTAAACGTGTAGATGTGAGAGACAGTTCACCCAAAAATGAAACAAATTTTTTTATTTTTTATTATTTACTTGCTCTCAGTTATCCTGTGGAACACACAAATACAATTTTGAAGAATCTCCATGAGTCATTGAGTTTGTGAGTAAACAAATCAGTCTTTTGAGTCAGTTCTTTCCAGTGAACTGGTTCATCAAACTGATTAGTTTGTATTGGTATATATCCATTTATTTTAAATAGGGCTGTCACAATCATATTTTTACTTAACTGAATTATTTTACTGAATTATGGCTAAAATAATTCACAATAACAATATTATTGCAAAGTCTACAGAAATTTTATGAATAATGTGACAAAATTAAATTCTGCCAAAATTAAATAATGCTATCAGTCAAATTTATCTTTAACTTTTATTTTGTACTTTCACGAAAAAGGTGTATTGGGAGACAGAGATGGTATTTGTAACAATAACTTTACAAAAGTGTGCAAAAACAACTGTTGATCGTTACTTCTTGCAGAATGGGGGTCTTACACCCACCCAACTTTTTTGCAGAATCAAAAAAACTCTTTATGACAGGAGGCAAACAGATTTAAGGTGCAGTACTGCCTCCTATGTTGGAGTGTCTACCAACTCTCTAAACACTCTGTGTCTCTAATAAGAATAATTGATTTAACTAGGAACTGAACAAATCTGTGGACATGTTTCTTGGCAGACACTTGAGACTTTGACCCGGGTGGATCAGGTGTGTGAGAGACTCCAGAAAGCCGCATCTCTGCTCGAGGGCAGGCTGGCTGAGCTTGAAAACTGGAGCACGGAAGCCCAAGAGGTCTGCCACCACCTAAAGAAAGGCAGCATAGGGGCCACGGGGGGCCACATTCCAGGGCTAAAGTGAGTACAATTAACTAAGTTATTGAGTTCATTTGGTTGATTAAAACAGCGCTTTCACATTGTTGTCTCTTTGGATTCCCATTGCAGGCACTGATCTCCAGAGGTCTACAGTTGGAAAGACAGGTGGTGACAGAAGGTGAGGACCTGCAGGTGCTTGTGACATCTGTGCAAAAGAACTCCTCCCTTCCTTACCTCAGCACATCGGCAATACAAGACCGACTGAAACAGACGGTCTCACACTGTCAGGTGAATTTCATTGCAGGCCAGTATCGGTTAAGGAATGCTTAAAATCATGATGTTGTAACTTCTCACACCGTTCTGTATGTCCGTCAGGAGGTTACTGAGATGCTCAGTTCTCATGGAGTGAAGCGTGAAGGACAGCCTGTAGGTGCACAGCCTGCTTCCAAGGTTTTTGTGCAGGCCCATTCTCAGCCTGAATCCCAAACTAGAATCATTCAACACCATCAGGATCAGACGTTCTTCCAAAGCAGCAAACGTTCTCTAGAGAGCCCAGCAGAACCTCAAAACCAAGAACTCCATTCTTCTCAGCTGCAGTCACAATTGGAAACCACTAGTGGCATACAGCCCCAGTTTCTCCCCCAGGTTCGTGTAAAATCTCCAAAAGCCCAAAGCAAAACTATATGCCAAGTCCTGCATGCAGAGCTCAAACAGCCTTTGCTGTCATCTGTTGTTAGCAGGAAGGCTCAGTTGAAACCCCAAACTGACGTTCAACTGATCTCTGTAGACTCCAGCCTAACCAATCGCTTTGGACCATCAGACCTTCAAGCTGCCTCAGTAAACTCAAGCCAAAACAGTGGCTTTGGACATTTACAGGTTATCTCTGTAGACCCAAACCAATCCAGTGACTTTGGACCATCAGAGCAACAGGTTCTTTCTGCCAACTCAAGCCAAACCAGTGGTTTTAGACCATTAGACTCTCTCCAAGTTATATCTGTAGACTCAGGCGAAACCAGGGGCTTTGGACCATCAGAGCTTCAGGTTATCTCTGTAGACTCAAGCCAGAGCAGTGGCATTGAACATTCAAACCCTCTACAGTCTTTCTCTTCAACTGCGTCTAGCCCAATCATGTTGCTTACATCGGTTACCATGACTCAACTAAGAATGCCAGTCGAGCAGCATCTTGATTCACCACCAAATAGGCAACCACAAACCTTTTTGGTGACCCCACACCAAAGACAAAAGGTTCTGGCCAAAAGTCACAGTTTTCCAAAACCCCATGAGCCATCACAAACTCTGCCTGTTACCTCACTTGCATCCAGCCCAAGCACTTTGCATACACTGGTAACAGTGACTCAACAAAGAACGCCTATCGAACAGAACCTTGGTTCACCACCGAAAAGGCAACCTCAGACCTCTGTGACAACCCAACACCAAAGACAAAGGGTTCTATCCAAAAGTCACAGCTTTCCACAGTCATCAGAGGCTCCAGGTGTTCCCCATGTCCCAGTACAGAATGAGGTGTATGCCACAGCTCAGGCTTTGGCCAGGAGCAGACTGGATAAAGCAAAACGGCACCTGCATGAACACATACAGGATGTCATCTCAGTGATCAGCACCAGAGACAGATCTAAAAAACAAGCCAAGAAAAAACAAGTAAGGCCATTTCAAAATGTGAGTTTTCAATCCAATAATTATTTAATCAAATAATGGTTTAAAAAACATATGGTTGGTCAAAACACATGCACAGAAGCTGTTAATGACTGCTGATTTCTTTTTGTTTTATAGGCAGTGTCACGTCTTCTCAGGCCTTCAGTGTTGGAGGCATTTCTAGAAGCTGTGAAGGGAATGGGTGATTTCTGCTCCGATGCCCAGCTCAGAGACATGGACCTCCTCTCTCAGTCAGTCAGAGCCCAATGGGAGGTAAGAAAGAGATCATGGTCCTTCTAGCTGTGCATTAGTGTATGCTACTCAGTTTTTTAGGGGCAATTTAGGGGCAATCACGGAAAAAGCCCGATCCCCTCTCATTTTTAGTCTTGCCCTAGGAACAGTCAACAGCTTCTGATCAGATGATCGGAGCGATCTTGATGGGTTGTGTAAGATTTGACAGATACGTTGGCGCCAATCCGTGTTAAGGTTTAAAAGCAATTAAAAGAATCTTAAAATCAATTCTATAGTGGACAGGAAGCCAATGAAGAGACATTAGAATTGGGTAATATGTTTACATTTTCGTACACTCAACAGAAGTCTCACCGCAAAGTTTTGCACCATTTGAAGTCAAAAAATAGATTTAGAATAGAAATAGTTTGTTTATTCCTACATAGAGAGAGTTGCAGTAGTCAAGACGGGTATAGATAAAGGCACGAATTACCTTTTCAAGTCTTTGCAAGAGAGCCAAGGCTTTGCTTTTGCCAAAAGCCTTAGATGGTAGAAGCTAGATTTTACAACCAAGTTTATCTGTTTATCAAACTTAAGGGAACTATTAAATAGCACACCCAGGTTTTTTACACCCGGTTTATGGAAGCAAGAGAACTGCTCCAAATTGAGATTCTGAGTATCATACCCATCAGAAGGACTAAATACAACAATGTCTGTTTTGGATTCATTTAAATAAAAAAAAATCAATGACATCCAACGTTTTAAATAATTTAAGCAATCCAGTAGAGGTTTTTGGGCATTGGAATCGTTCACTTTCAATGACATATATGATTGCTTGTCATCTGCAAAACAATGGAAAGAAACACCATGTTTCCTAAAAACATGGTCCTTATGTGATCTTGTCCCAGCATTAATGATTAAATCATAGCCTCTTTTGATGGATCTACTACTGTATATATAACACCCTGTCCTGTTATTTAGGCAGTGTAATTCTGTGTGTGTGCAGGTAACACATTCCTTAATCTACATGCCTCTGTATGTGAACATAACTGCATTAAGTCCAAATTAGTCTCTTCTTTGCTCAGTACTTGTAACGTTTACTCAGTTTTACTTTTTTATCAGTTTATGAAGATTATTCCTGTCCATCAAGTCTCTGAATACTATTAAACCTTATCCAGTAGTTTTTATTTAAACCTCAGTTTTATCATTTTATAATTGTTAAATCATCAACAGTTGATTTTGTTGTAAATTTGATCATTTATTGACTGCATGCATGTTTTGACAGGTTGATATAGACGGTTACTTGTTTTCTTTTCAGCTATATGATCATATTTTGCATGCATATCTCTCTTATCACTACCAGTTAGCCAAGTTAGCAAGCCTCATTACCTGTAATGGGAACTCCCATTAGCATAAATCTTGATGCTTATCCCCAAACCACAACTGTAATTAATTTTTTTTGTGGTAGTCAAATTTTATGGTTCGATATGGTTCATTATATCATTATTGTCGAAGAGTTTGGAATCAGTTTGTTTTGGGTTTAAACCACAGGTATGTGCCACAGCAGCTGAGCGTTCAGTGCATCTGGAAGCCTTGAGAAGAATTGCAGAGAGTCTGCAGCCCACAGAGAGTGTTCTTCTCAGCACCACCCATCTGAGAACAGACACAGAGAGGGTGGAGAACATTCAACGCCACACAGACTCCACAAGTGACTTGGCACCATGCCAGGATGGGTACGTAAGAAACGTTGGAAATGTTGGGGTTACATAATGGAAATATCTGTTATATTAAAATTAATAATATATATTCTGATACAGTATGTGTTTTAGAAATAAAAATGAAAAGTAAAAAAAAAACACTTTATTTTATGATATTTTATGATAATTTTAATGCTATAAGACCTGTCTGTCACATGTACCAACAGTGTTTTGTTGTTGTTGTTTTTTTAACTAACTTATAGTACACTACTGTTCAAAAGACTGAGGTCAGAAAAAATGCTTTTATTAAGCAAGAATACATTAAATGGATTTAAAGTGGCAGCAAATACATGGATAATAGTAGAAAAAATCTATTTCAAATAAATGGTGTTTTAAGTAGTAAACGTTTTTCTGTATTGACAATAACAATTTTTCTAGAGCACCAAATCAGTATATTTGAATGATTTTTGAAGGATTGTATTAGAAATCAGACAAAAGTTATTTTAAATTGAAATAATACTTCACAATATTAATGTTTTTACTGTATTTTTGATCAGTGCAGTCTTAAGCCCTATTCGCACGGGATTAGTATTACCTGGTGACCTCCAGTCATTTGTAATAATTGCGGAGGTTGTCTGTGATCTTAATCCCGTGCGAATCGGCCATGTCTGTAATATGTAAAGTAAAAATTCCACCGCAAATGACCTACCATATTTCGCCGAACACCGAGGTCCTGTGATAA
>NW_015641608.1:528372-545738 GCF_001515625.1 Sinocyclocheilus rhinocerous | reverse complement strand
TTTCGTGAAGAATGGAGCTGCGTTGGAGTGTTTGATAGTATTTTGGGTGCTGTCATCATATCGCTCATACAATTTGCAGAAAGAGAAAGCTGAAAAGGTTTTGAGGTTAATGTGTTACAAATAAATCAAGCATAAAGCTTGAGATATTATTTTAACCTGGTGAAATGTAAATGACACAGTGCACGAAACTATATTAGTTTTTTTTTTTTTAAATCCAACTGGACCATAGAACGGGACTCTCAAAGCCTTGACATCCGGGTATCCGGGAGATAAGTCAGTAAATTCGAGTAAAATCACAGGCTTCGCTTATCCCGTGCGAATGCACCACACGAAATTCAGATGTGGGGGGGTAATTTCAAAATCACACAAGGTCCCCAGATAATACTAATCCCGTGCGAATAGGGCTTTAGTGAGCATAAGAGACTTTTTTCAAAAAATTAAAAATACCCCAAATTTGAAATATTATTACCTCTTTTTCAAACTCTGGTTTTTCTTATAGACAGACTAAATTAACTACAGTGGTCTCTTATATATTTGTGTTTGTGTACAGTACATACCTCACAGTCACAGTATATACACAAACAGCTTTCTTAAGTGTTAGGTTTAGTATATAGTAATTATAGTTAGCTTTATCTAAATGTCTGTGGTTCTGTGTATCATTAACATAACTAAGTAAACATGTGCACGTGTGTTCACAGCAGAGGGGGAGCAGTCAAGGATTGTGTCCTGCTGAGAAAGACCGTACTGGTGGATGACCTGAGCCGCGTCCACTCACAGGTACACGTGATCATGTGCTGTGTGCGCGACGTGAATGTTTTATCTCTTTTTGATCAGTGCAGTATATTTTTAAGAGTATTTTTTCATTATTCTTTCTCAGTCTCTCACACCAGCGTGACTTTACACTGGCAGGTACTTTACTTGAGCATCTGTGAGCTCTATGCCTGCCCAGTGTTAACATGGCACGTTTTCTTGGCATGGTCAAGTTTGCTTGTAGCCAAACATGGAGATAAACCTTATGAGAACTTCTCCGCTCTGATTGGATGTTGCTGACCTTCTTAAGCACATGGCCAGCTCAGAGGAGTTGATCTGCTGAGATTGGCTAGGGCTGCTGAAGAGTGTATTCACTTGTTCTGGGGTCGTTTGACCCCTTGTAATGACGCTATGGTCGTTCTCTCATAGGCTGTTGTCCAGACCAACATCGTGGAGAGAAAACGGATACCAGAGAGGACCGTCATTCATCCCTGTTCAGCACAGGAAACTCAGAGCAGGTACACATTTTAGATACAATTTACCTTCAAGAAATGGATATATTTCTGTGTTCTGTCAATACTATATAAGGATGTAACTGGCTTTCCTAAAAATCAATTTTAGGACTTTTCTATATGCAATTTATATGCTGCTACCTTTTAAAATGCTCATAATGATTACTTTACGAAATAAATAAATACATTTAAATTTTATTCCTTATTTATTTAATAGTTGAAATCTAAAAATTCATCTTTATAAGCATTTTATGTGCACATTTTTTTCAGCTACAGTGCTGCACAGTCAGTCCTTCAGCAGCAACTGCTTAACAACAGTCAGCAGCTGGAATCAGAGTTTCCCATCAGCAATGCCAGTATCTCTGCTGACTCACTGAGGACTCAACTCCAGAACATACTGGTTAGTCTCCTTCACCACTTTCCTGCATTTTGGGTGTGTTTTGTATACAAACAGCTGTGTGCTCATTTAGGCTCTTAAGGACCGGACGGAGGCTCTGTGGCGTGAGTTTGAGCTTCAGTGTTCCCAGAGCTCTCAGCACATGGAAGATGGCTGTAACATGGAGCAGGAGAGAGCTCAGCTCATTCAACAGTGGAGGGAGCAACAGATGTGCATTCAGGCCAGGTGAGACACATGTAGGCAATCCAGAATGGGACAAACTCTGTGCATAAGGAAAATGTTTTAATATAAACATTTGTCGTTCATTTCTGAAAAGTATCTAGGGCTGGGCGATATAGCTAAAAAATATATCAACGATATATGTTTCATATCGTTCAGTATCGATAATTATTGACATTTTTTATAACTTTTTTTAAAACAGAGCAATATACTTTTTTTTTTAATTTAACCACTGTATTTTTAATTTGCCCATTTTATTAAGACAAACAACAAATATATATAGGCATATATATTATTTTTTACTGCATAAACAATTATGAACAAAACAGCATCATGTGTTTATGCATTGCTTAGCCTAATACAAAGAGCCAAATCGCCCATCACACAGATTGCATTTAAAAACAAATGCAAGTGAAATGAAATAAACCTTCACAAATTTGCGTCGCATTTTCTAAACGTTAAAACTGTTTTAACTTTGCATGACTTTCTTTGCATCTCTTGCATGAGACGCGAGTGCAGCAGTCATATTTGTCCGTCTAAAAATGTGCTGAATATGCGTTCTGTGTGTATGGCTTGGTTTCGGTTTTGACCTATTCAAGATCTTCTACGCATTGACCTAATATCGATGGTGTACCGTCGATAAATATCGATACCATTTTATTGCCCAGGCCTAAAAGTATCTATGAAAAAGTTTAGGGTAAATAAATAAAAATGAACTATTTTGTCAAACTCTATTGTAATCAATTCTCAGGCCTCCCATGTGGATCTATTTTTGTGGTCTTGTCATTCGAAAGCAGGTTCAAATCTGTCACTTATAAGGTTCCATGACCATGTTGCAAGGGAGCTTGCTAGGTTTTGGAGCAGAGCTACTGTTAGCCATAAGTGTTTAAGTGGCACAATTATAATGTTATTTTATATATTGCTCAGGGTGAAGTCCCTTGAAACTGTGGTGGAGCTGCTGGAGTCAGCGGACATTCAGATTGGACTGATTTCTGATCAGATCAAACAGATCAGTCAGAAACCTCTAAATATCAGAAACGTTGCCATTGCTGATCCCAAAAATCTACATGAAGAACTAAAGGTACATTATCCTCCAAATTCATCTTCGTGCTTGTAGATCTAAAGGTTTTTCACACCTCACAATCACTAATCGGACAACTGACACCAAATATTTTTTTCTTTTAAAATGTCCAGCTTGTGCATATTTTCCAGAGTTTGTTGTGTATTTTAGAACCTTTCACATTTTATTTTTTTGACGTTTTGTAAAGCATCTGTTCACAGGTGAAAAAGGTCTAAAATGCTGGGCGTTCCTTAGGAAAATATGAAAGTTATTTGATAACTTTTGATAACTTTACCTTTAAGAAATATTTGCTTCCTCATTCAAAGCATACATTCAAATATTTGCATAATGTACCTTACATTAGTATGTTCAAACTGACCTCTTTGTTCTTTGTTCAGCGTCTAGATAAAAGTATCGAGAAAGAGCTGTTTCTGCTTAATAAGAGTGGCGGTTCAGTTAGTGATGCTGCTGATCTGAGTCACATTGAGCTCCAAGATCATCTTTCCCTTCAGCAAACTCTCCACGACCTCACAAAATGCTTGGACCAGCAAAGACAATGTCTGAGAAAGAGTGAATTGGCCCTGATGAACCTCTTATCACATCTCCAGCAGGTGAATGCCGACCTCAAAGCAGCTCACAGCACATCAAATCGCAGTTTAGTCTCCATCCGGCAAAGCCTTCAGCAGGCCAGGGAAGAATCGGTTCAGCTAGACCGAATGCTGGATGATGCTGGCATGAGAATAACTCTGGATGACAAACCAGGCAGCTGTCATGAGATGGTGTCCGCTCTGGCACTACGTGCCGAAGAGGTCGAGACCAGACTGGCTGTAGGGCTGAAGCAAACTGACAGAGGAGGGAAAGGAAGAGCAGAGGGAGAACAGAGAGACCGAGTGTTCGGTAGGAAGAGGATGGGCCTGCAGGTCGCCCTGAGGGAGGTGCTGACGGCACTCGAAAAACATGGCCTGAAGGAGCCCACAGTTCCTGCACTACAGCACAGGTCAGCAGACTTTAAAACAGGACTGCTTATGGTTTTTTTTTCTTTGTTTTGTATACAATATTTTGAATGCTAACTTAACCAAAACCAAAACTGTTAAAGTAATATTTATTAAAATAACAGTTGCAATATGCAATAAAAAAATCAACTTAATAAAACAGGATTTTTCCTCTTGTTATGCATACAATAAATGAAATGTGCTTTAGAAATCATTTAATTTTATATTGTATTTTGCAGTTTTTTAAATGAACATTATTAGTACCTTTTTGTTTAATTTAATCATAATTTAATTTAGTTTGCAAGTTATATTAATTAAAGTAACAATTGTAATATACAAAAAATTTAAATACAATAAAAAATTAGGGCTGCTTTTTCTGTTTTGCATACAATATTTCTAAAGCAAGTTTAATTTAACTCGATTTAATTTTATTTAATTTACACAAAAATTAAGTTATGTCAATTAAAAAAAGTTATGTCAAAAAAGATAGTTATGTCAATTAAAATAACTAATTAAAATAATATATATATAATAGAATAGAATAAACTTTCACCACAATATATATAGACATGTATATAAATAAGATACATTTATAAATGTTGTGATTGATGCATGAGTGCTTTCTCAAAGTAACACCTATATTTGATCCATTTCAGATAGTTTAAAAAATGTGGAATGACTTCTGAGAATGTTATACCTCTAAATTGATTACAGTAAAGGAGACGATATGCCTCTGTCTTAATCTCACCAGTGTCTCTCTCTTTCTCAGGTTACGCTTCTTGACAGACATGGAGAGCAAACTGTTTGCACTACGCTCAGAGATTCAGGATCTGAGAAATACTTGTGCACAGACAAGCACCTCAGAGACAGCCATCAGCGAGCTGCAGACGCAATGGGAAAACGCACAGAGCGCAGTCACAGAGAGGTGATGAGAAATGCACATGATTATAGTAAAGCACTTTGTGAAATGCCATTTCACATGTTTCATGCTTCTGTTTCAGTCGTGAACAGTGTGTCTCTCTGAGCGAACTACTGAAGAAGTTCCAGAGCTGCCGAAATCGCTTGGGCAGCACTTTGCAGAAAGCAGAGCAGACTATTGGTGATCAGGCCTCCTATATGGGCAAAGACAACCTGCAGCTCCTGATCAGTAAGGTACAGAAATACTGAAAAATCCTGAGTGCAGTGCTTCCATTCTTGGTGGACTGCAGATGGCAGTATTAACTGCATCATTTTAGATGATTTTTAGTATTAACTGCAGACTAATATTTTGTAAAATGTATACAGTTTATTCCTTGGATAAAACTGGGGTCAGAATGAGTATAAATAACTGCATGACTATGTGATGATTTTGTGTATGTGTGCAGGTGACCAGTATAAAGTCAGATCTCGGTGGTCTTGGGGACAGGGTGGAGGAGTTCAGAGCTGTGTGTCGACAGCTGCAGTCTCTGATGAGAAGGATCCCAGACTGTGCAGACGCTCCATTTGAGAGTGAGGCTGACACCCTCATGGACCGCTGGCTTGATGTATGTTCCCTCAGTAATGCCGTAATGTGATAGAAATACTCTCACTCTATTTTTCTAAAAATGTTCAGTGTTTGCATTAACCTGCGATTTCAGGTCACCGAGAAGGCAGACTGTCATCTGGACAACCTTCAAGCTGGCTTTTCACTTTGGGAAAAACTCCTACTGTTGGCTGGAGAGGTTGAGGGCTGGAGCGCCCAAAAGCTGATGACACTTGCTTCACACCCCTTTCAGACAGAGCAGGATGTGTCTGCCATGCAGGTGAAACCTTTGTCAGCTGACAAACCTTTTTTTGGTATAACTTTTAAATACACTTTTTTTTTTTTTTTTGAATTGGAGACCAATATTAAATATTTTGGATGTTAAATGAGAAAAATAAATCATTGTAACTTGTCATCAACTGAACATTTATGGAAAGAAACATGATATTGTTAGTGATATTTACACTACCATTCAAATGTTTGGGCTAAATAAGATTTTTCTTTTAAATAAAGGATGCGTTAAATTGATCAAAAGAAAATAAGGAGCAAAATATTTCTGTTTCCAATAAATGCTGTTCTTTTGAACTTTGTCTTAATCAAGGAATCCAGAAAAAAAATATGTATTATGGTTTCCACAAAAAACTGCTGTTTTTATCATTGATAATAAGAAATGTTTCTTGAACAAATCAGCATATTAGAACGATTGAGAATATTTCTTTCTGAAGGATCATTTGACTCTGAAGACTAGAGTAATGGCTGTATTTTTGATCAAATAAATGTCTCAACTATAATTGTTTTGCACAGGATGAGCTCAGGATTCAAGAGGAGAACATTGAACTTTTCCATCGCAGATCTTCAGAGATCCAGGAGCTGCTGCAGAGTCGCGAGTTCCCACTGGAGCTACAGGTGATTTCAGACACACCAGCAACTTTTCACAATGCAATTTTTTTTTAATTAATGCTAGACAATGTGTAATGAGATTTGTATGCAAAAATGATGTGATATACTGTGGTAAACCTATATATAGGTATAGGTAAACCTCATGTATTAGTATTAGCCAGGCTAGCACATTGACCACTCTTTAAATTTCAGCAAATTCACTGTAGTTTATTTTTAAAGGTGATTGTGAGCCAGCTGAGGAAGAAGATGGCAGAGGTGAAGGAGCTCTTTTCTGAGACCAGTGATGTTTTTAGACAGCTGGAAGCTGCCAAGGGGAAGGTGGCATCTGATATCGCAGATCACCTGTCCTCCATTCAGACTATCACAAATGCACTGACTACGTCTGAGAGCCCACTGGTCCTCAAAACAATCCAGGTGAATGTTTATGCTTTAAGACTAAGCTGAGAACACATTCAAATGCAATGCAGCAGTGTAGTGAAGTTCAGTTTTGGCCCGTTTTGATCTACATGTGCACAATGCCTCTGTCACATACTGTACTTGATTTTAAATCTATTTAAACCTTCAATCAGTTCACCTAAAATGTTTTTTGATGAGCTAATCCTTTAATGTAACCGTTTTGGCTGGCAGGGCTTATCGGCGCAGTTGCAAGCGGAGGCAGAGCAGGCAGATGCATTACTGCAGCAGATAAGTCTTCTGGCAAGCATTGCAGGTCTAGAAAACCTGCAGACGCTGGCTGAAGATGGAGCTCACCTTCGAGAAAGCATCTGCATGGCCAGAGAGCTGGCCATAGAGAAGAGAGAGCAAGCAATGAACCCCAACAGACCTGAAAATCAAATGGTCCAAGACCCTAAGCACATCAAGCCCCTGATTGAAAAAACAGAAGATACTGTGCCAGAGATACCGTCTGAATCTAATGGTAAAACAGAGGAACAGTCAAAAGGAGGCAAGACACAAGATGAGTTGAAGGACTTCAAAGAGCAGGCCTGCAGCTGGGCCGGTGAACTGCATCTGAAGGGAGATTTGCAGGTTTCTGAGGATGTGAACAGATGGGAGAAACTCACAGCAGTGCAGGTACTTTTCTTGCCATGTGTCTGTTTGTTCTCAAAGGGTGTGTGTCTTTAAAATGCTTGAACTGAAATAAGAACATTTTTAGCTTTGAGAACTAGAATCAGTTTGTTTCTTGGTAACTACTTCAGATCTAAGAGTTATGCACTGTCTATTAACAGCAATTTAAATTCTATTTCAGCTCGTCATATAGTAAAAGAGGCATCTGACGCACTAAAGGAAATTTATTTTTGAACAGATCATTTCTACTTGCACTGCCTATTATAAAATAATATAATATAATATTTTTTTTTATTACAGGAAATAATATGTGACCCTGGACCACAAAACCAGTCATAAGGGTTACAAAATATCTTCATGGAACATGATCTTTACTTAATATTCTAATGATTTTTGGTTTTGGCATAAAAGAAAAATCAATAATTTTGACCCATACAAAGTATATTTGGCTATTGCTACAAATATACCCCAGCGACTTAAGACTGGTTTTGTGGTCCAGGGTCACAATATTAGGCGTTTAATTTGCAGTAATAGCTGAACATTTTGTGGCTGTAATGTATCTCCATAAAAGGTTCTCAGACATCTTTATCTGCTGCAGTCATGTTTATATGTAATTGTGTTCATGTTTTTGTTCAGGATGTGTGTGTTGATCTTGGTGAGAGTATGACTGAGGAGCTGAAGTGTGCAATGTTAATACAACAGAGCCACGAGAGTCTGGACTCTCTACAGGGTCGGGTTGAGGGCCACTCTAATGACTCAAATGCATTAAAGGTAAAAGATGCAGCCAAAAACCATTCACTCACAATCATACACGCTCAAATGTAAAATACTGTACCATTAAACTTACACTTTTGCTTTGTTTTAGAAATGTATTCGTTACCAACTCCTCAGCAAGGTTATAGTTTCATCCTTTTCAAATTAGTAATTGTCAAAGTATTGAATATTTCTAAATTTGATTTAAATTCGGTGAAGTTTTAGTTCACTTGAGATAAGCTAAATCTTTTACATTCAAAGCCATCTTTAAACTGCAGTGGAGATGATAGCCTTGATTAGCCTTTTCCAGACGCCTAATGTAATGAGACTAACTGCCTTGGTGGATTCTCGGTAGGCTGTAGAACAAGTGGAAGGAAACCTTCTAGAGGTTGAGAAATTGTCTGAGGTCCTGCAGACAAGCTGTACTCCAGACGGTCAGACTGCTCTCTCTCAAGAAACTCAAACATTGTTTGGAAAGACGCCAGCCCTGAGGAAGATCTTGGAAGATGAGAGGACTCAGGAAGGGAACTCTGATCCAGATCAATGTTCCATTCAGTGCATCGAGCCTCAGCAGCCTGGAGTGTCCACAGAGGAGCTCCAGTCAGTTCAGGTTAGTGTGGTGTGTCTTACACAGGAAGTGTTTGAAAAAAAAAAATGTTTTGAGTGGTTTTGGTACATTTATAGAGTACAATTAAGCAATATCAGTTGGCTTATATTGTTCCAAACCTGTATGACTTTCTTTCTTCTGTAGAACACAAAAGAGGATTTTTTTTTTTGTCCATGCAATGTTTGTAAGTGGGGTCCAAAACAACACTAGACTGTTATTTTTCCCACTGACTTTTATTGAATATACCAATTTTTTTTCAAAACATCTTGTTTTCTGCAGTAAATAGTAAGTCAATACAGGTTTAGAATGAGTTGAGGGTGAGTAAACAATGACAGAATTTGTATTTGGAGAGGAATCTCTTGTCTGCAATTATTCTTTGACAGACGTACACTTTTTTTTTTTCTGGGTATGGTTTTGGTGTCGACAGGAGAAATGTCATTGAGTGTACCATGGTGGCATGCGCACAAATCACTCTATCCTAGCTAAAACCTGTTAAATGGCGTACCCACTCAGTTCTTCGTCTAGGGCCATTAATGAAGGACGCACTTCATTGCTTTTAAGTACTTGTTTTTTACCTGTTCTCTGAGAAAAATGCTGGATGTTGGATGATTTGCTTTGTGGCACATCACTTTAAGCAGGTGCATTTCTGATGTCAAAGCTTATATTTAGACTGCATTATCCGCATTATTCTGCTCTGCCTGATGGGTTCTCTTATTCTTTTATTTAGAAAGTTGGAAAGTGTGGTACAGTGGGTTGTGCACATGCTGACAGCATAAAATGTCTTTGTGAATCACTTGGGTGAAGGATTAATAATAATAATAATAATAATGCAATTTATTTATATCTTAGCTTTTTTCTGAAACTCAAAGCGCTACACAGCGTAAAATAATAACAATAAAGTACGACTAAATAACAAAGTACACTCAGACGGCTTTGAAAAACCTTTAATTTATATGAAGGCTTCTGAAGAACTAAGTTACAAATATAAGCAGGGGCTGTCCCATGAATAGCTTTAAATGTTAGAATCAAAATTTTAAATTCAATACATGCATGTATGGGAAGTTATAAGTGCAAGTTACAAAGTATCTGGGAAATTTGCTGACAAGCAGTTGTGTAAGTCAGTACCTGAGCATCTGAATTCTGAATATATTGCAATTTATCAGGGAGACCAAAATAAGGTAATAATCAAGCCTTGACATCATAAAGGCATGGATAAGCCTTTCTGCATCAGGCAATGATAGAGAAGATTGAGGTCTGGCTATTTCTTAGGTGGAAAAATGCAGTTTTTGGAACTATTGAATTTATGCAAAGCCGTTGATATACCAACAAATAAATTTCAGTTTTTGACTCTGTTTAAGCAACCTGGTCCAGTGTAGAACTCGATTTAGAACTTGATTTAGACTATTTAAGGACGGTTTCAGATAAATGTTGAGGTATGCAGTATAAACAAATCATATAACAAATTTCCAGGAGCTGAATAAACACGCATATATTGCTGAATGATGTTTATAAATTTTGTGTCATAATAGTTACGTTTTTGTTTTGCAGGTTGCCGCTGACAGCGAAGTGGATGACATGGATCGTATGAATGTGAAATTCTTGCCCACAAAGGAAGTTAGTGAAACAGAAGATCTATCACATTGCTCAGGACAACAAGCAACCGAAGATTTTGGGAACCTTCCATCAGGCCACGACTCAAATAAGCAGCTGTTCATGTCTGGATCTAAAGAGATGGATGGAACTGGATCTGTATTAAGAGAAGGTGACAGCAAATCCACTCATGGCTCATCCTGTGAATCATTAAAGCCTGTCTTTACTATAGTGCTGGACTCTGATCTTACCAAACCCGACCAGAACCCACTAACACAAGCTGTCCCAGCTTCTTCAACTAAATGGGATACTGTTTCAGTTTTTTATGATAGGACCGCAGAGACATCAGCGGATGGCTTGAAACTCTTGGAAGTCAAACCAAATGTTGATTTAGCTGTGGATGAAGAACATGTTGCAATAAGCTCTTCTGATGAACCTCTACATTTATGTGCTGATCTTTCAAAATCAGAGGTGCAGTTTAAAGAAAGCAGGCACACCGATAATATTGAACCCACTCATTCTGATCTAGACCTTGATTTCAGGCCTAAACCAGAGAAGGACTCATCTACTCAAGCATTTGACCCAATGCTTTCATACCCAGAGAAGCATCAAGGAAGCTCTGGAACTGCTAAGAAAGTATTTACCATCATCCTGGATGTTGATACTCCTGCATTATCATCAGACAGGTATCAATCACTGCAAGAGACACTGTGTACAGGTTCTGAAGACTCAACCACAGATGAATTCTCCAATTCAGATGTAAAAAATCAACATAGGATCTCCTCTGGTACTGAGAAACCTGAAGGCCAAATGGCTGAGCTAGATTTATCAGAAGAGTCCAATGTGAAATCAAGTAGCTCTGAAATGCAGCCAGGACAGAAGGCAGCTACGCTTATCCAACCCCAAACCCCTGAGGTCATGGAGATTGACGTTCAAAAAGATGAAAAAGAGAAGCAACATGAAGTCACTGATGCAGAAACATCAAGTCAAATGGATGTCCACACTGGAGAAGGCAATGAGTCAGGGTCTGTAGTTCACCAACAGGATGTCCCAGTGTTGGAGAGTCATGATGAGGATGACAAAAACACCATTGAAGAGGCTTCAAATGAAGCAAAACCCCTTCAAAAGCCTCCAAAAGTTGCTAAAAGTAGGAACAAGAACAGAAAACCAGCTGGTGTAGAAAAAGCAAACAATGTCAGTAATAAAAAGCTGAACGCATGTAAATCTCAACACAAGAACACAACTGATTCGGAAAGCCTTCAAACTTCTGAGGTCAGGTTGCCCGACACCACCGATACTTCACTGACTGTGTCTTCGGACTTTAGTCAGCCAAACACTGCAGCAACATGAAGTCACTGATGCAGAAACATCAAGTCAAATGGATGTCCACACTGGAGAAGGCAATGAGTCAGGGTCTGTAGTTCACCAACAGGATGTCCCAGTGTTGGAGAGTCATGATGAGGATGACAAAAACACCATTGAAGAGGCTTCAAATGAAGCAAAACCCCTTCAAAAGCCTCCAAAAGTTGCTAAAAGTAGGAACAAGAACAGAAAACCAGCTGGTGTAGAAAAAGCAAACAATGTCAGTAATAAAAAGCTGAACGCATGTAAATCTCAACACAAGAACACAACTGACTCGGAAAGCCTTCAAACTTCTGAGGTCAGGTTGCCCGACACCACCGATACTTCACTGACTGTGTCTTCAGACTTTAGTCAGCCAAACACTGCAAAGCCATTGAGCACACAAGACAAACTAACAGTGGACACTGTGCAGAAAGAGACCTTGAATCAAACGGAGACAGAGGATGGACATTTTGAAAATGTTAGCATCTCACTTGCCGGAGGTGCCCATATTAGTACCACAGATAGTATGGTTTTAGCAGCAGTGGAGTCTGTGCAGTCAACACTTACAGAGGACTCAGAATTAACGGCAACAGATTCTTCATCTGTTGTGACAGCTGACTGTATAACACAAATTCCTACCACAGTCCTATCAGAGTCACAACTCAGCCATGCTGAAGCTCGGAGGACAGAGGATTCAGATGGCAGTTTCCCTTTGCAGGTAAGATTAAAATGGTTGTTTTCTTATAGTAATACAAAAAGAAATACAGGCAATCTATTGCACAAGTCTCATTTGACATCACTCTCAAACACCATGGTGGTCATGTTCCATACCTGAATTAACCCTTGTGTGGTGTTCATATTTTTGTTACTCAGCCAGTGTTCGTGGGTCTGGTGGACCCGCTGCAGTTTTGGGTTTTTAATTCAACAAAATTAAAAATTATAGATAAAAATACTCAACAGATGTTTACTTCATACATGCTGTTTATATTGCTTGTAATTGGGATGGTCAAAATGTGCCCTTTACCTTTGTTAGAGCACATTTATTAATTAAAGTGCTACAACCTTGTGCCTTGTGGCTTTTGTTAAAGTATATCAATGAATGAAAATCTTTGAAATGGTCATTGAAATGGACAATTAAAGTAATTTTCTTCTTTTGGAAAAAATGATCTGAAAGAACTTTCATCATATGAATGTGTCCTAATTATTCCAAGCTGTGCGAAAGACTGGCATTGACCATTTTTATGTGCACTCAAAGCAGTTAGTTCAATAATTGTGAATGTTGTTTCCTTGCACTTTTTGCCAGTGCAGTTTAACAGTCATTTTACACCAAAATATTATTTAATGAATGCATGATTTGATTATTTTCCATAGGCATCATTGGCGCATCATTCTATGTGTTGGCATTCTAATAGATATCACCCTCTAGCATTTATCATGGTTATAGTGTGGCACTTATCCATGTGCTTTGATAACAGGTTATTCAGTATTGTTTCTGTGAGCAGCAAGTGCTTCGTTATGCCAACTACATTTTGTTAGCATTACTTCCTGCAGTACCGCCTCCTGAGTTTGTTTTAGGCCTGAAGGCACACCACGCCTTTTAGAGGGAAGACTCAATTCCCAACTGGGCAGCATTCCTTGTTCTTCCGAAACCGTGCCTTAACGAGTCAACAGCAGAGCTGTTTCTCTTTTAAAACGAGCTCTGAAAGCAGGTGCAAGCAATATTGTGGTGAAATTTTTAATTGGAATATAAACTATGACACTTTTGCTTTATTGTAGTATGAAGAAATGCACAGAGTCAATTCACATCCATCTGCCGGGAACAAAACGCCCCAAAACAGAGGATCAGTACCAGACGGTGAGGATAAAACGAGGCATGTGGAGCAGCCTACTGGGACACATGTGTGGGCCGTTTTACTGAACACCATCACTAATGTTCAGCCACTACTGATGACCAGTCACGGTTCTGAGGTATGTACCTGTATGTAAACACATTATGATTTTATTCTGAATTGTTCAAGGAACATCTAGAAGAACTCAAGCAGCTTCGGTGAACTTAACATTTGGGCTTTTGACAGAAAAAAAGGCTTCAGCTCAAACCAAAATGAACTTTTTCTCTCAAATATAACTTATCTGTTAATCAACTCATTTTTAGTTAGTTTTTGACTTGAAGACCATATATTCCCTCAAGTTTTCTAGGAGGAAATTGCACAGGAAGGAGGAATTTCCTGTGATATGTGCTGCTTTTAACTCTACAATTTTATTCCTATCTGTTTAACATTTCTTTCACTTTAGTTTTTCATTTTTTTAAACAATTATTACAAATTATTTTTATACAAATTTTAATACTTTTATTTTTTTGCAGGAATCTAGACCAAGGAAAGATTCCTTGTTTCAGAATTCATTGCTCTTAGAGTCTGAGAGCAGTCTGGCATGGACTGTCCTGTGGGTGTTCAGATGTCGGTACCGACCGGCCCAACTCAGCATTGCACATATGACTCATCAGCTGGAAGAAGCTGAGGTACAGTACATTACCTCATTGCACTTTCTCCAAAACCTCCAGCTGTGAACAGCTGCTGACAGTAAAAGATGTGAGTACTAGTCATGAAGATCTAATCTACTGTTTTCGATAAGAGCCGGAACAACCCCTCACTAGCTTCAGGAGATGTCTGATTGCAAAACATTTGACTTCAGTTCAATTCAATTCAAGTTTATTTGTATAGCGTTTTTCACGATACAAATCGTTGCAAAGCAGCTTTACAGAAAATATAAGTTTCTACATTATATTTAGTAGTAGCTTATCAGTGGAGACTATGTCAAGTTGATGTCCATATGCCAGAAATGTACAGTAAAATTCATGCAGTTAATGACATGTAATCAAACATACGGTGAACACTATTAACTGCAATGATTATATGTTGCGATTAAACTTCTAGCAAAATTTGGTCGTTTTGTATGTTGTTTGAGGGTTGGCATCATCTGAGGTCCTCTGAGGGGTTGGCATCATCTCTTCTCAGGTGTTCGTCATCTCAGATCTTCGTAAGGGTTGGATCCAGACTGAAGCTTCTGTAATTTCTAGTTACCCCAGGATGCCAACCCCGTGTCAGAAACAGAAAAGCAAATAGAGACACAATTAGCGTAGCTGCTGTTCCAACCAAGCAAAAATTACTTAAAATGAAGCAGAACTTATTCAGATTTCCAGGTCAAATGTAATCAAATTTGTAACTGATGTCAACTCCTTTGTTTAAAAGGTGAGATGTTCTTGCTTCCATTGGCGCTCAAGATGATCCTTAGATAAGTCATGCTGGTAAAACATTATTAGGTTTTACATAAATGTCTGGAGTTTATGCAGCTTGACTACTCCTTTAGCAGAAGGGACAAACCAAATACTAAAACCTTCTGAAATTTATATACAGTACATTCATGTATCATGCACCCGAGTGAAACTTTCTAACTATAACCATTTAAAATTACAGTAAATGGTATGACATGTTTATCTGTGTGTCATAGATCTGCAGGCAGTATGTCTTGGAGCAGGTGGCTAGACTGCCTCAAAGTGAATCTAGTGCAGGACGCTCTACAAAGCCTGAGCAGATCATAGAGGGCAGATGGAACACAGTACTGATGGATACCTCAACTATGGTGGAGTACAAAAAGACACAGCTCCAGCAGGTCACGCAGTACCACCAGCAAAAACGGGCTCTCGCGGATACTCTACACAACCTGGAGGCTGAGCTCAGCACACTGACACAGTGAGCATCCTTGACATTTTTTGTGTGTGTGTGTTCAGGTATACCCTACAAAGATGGCAATATCCAAAATTCTTGTCCTTGTGGGGACATTTTTTGGTCTCCATGAGGAAAACAGCTTATCAATCATACAGAATTAAGTTTTTTGAAAATCTGCTGAAAGTTTTGTGTAAGGGTAGGTTTAGGGGTAGGGTAAGGGGATAGAAAATACAGTTTGTACAGTATAAAATCATTACATATGGAATGTCCCCATTAAACACGGAAACCCTGTGTGTGTGTGTGTGTGAGTGTGTTTGTGAGTGTGTAAATTCGTCTTTAACATAGATGAGATTATCCTAAAATGTATTTACCTTTACCTTTAAATGTATTTACCTTTATCTGTGCCTTAGTGTTCAAACTGTACTTGAAAATAAATTAATTTGTAATAGAATTAATATTCTGAAACAGTAACATGGAAGAAAGCAAAGTTAAAAACTTACTTTAAAATAGACTGAGAGATAGATAGATAGACAGACAGACAAATCTTCTTTTAAATGTATTGTTCTTGTAAAATAGTTCATGAGGTAAACTGCTGGAAATAGTCCTAATAAAGAATGAGTGGGTGTGTCCATTACTTGTACTGTACCTGTATTGGTAGTGTAGATATTAGGGATGTTCATTTTAACCGGTTAACCGACTGTAAGAATTTTGACCGATTAATACAATCAGTTAAATGGTTTAAAAAGTCATTTAATTAATTATTTTTTCAGTAATTTATAAAAATATTTAAAACTGTTTGCTGCATAGTTAAAATACGCTACGCGTATAAAAAAAAATAGTTTTTTTAGGGGGGGAAAAAACCAAGTCGCGTATAAGTGACATTTTATTATTTCATTCAGAAATAGACCTAATGCAGACGCTAAATGTTTACAAACATTATAATAAACACTGTAAACATAGCTAGTGTTAGTTCCCCTCACTCCACAACAAATCCTTTCAATTAACAGTATTTAGAAAAGAATTAAAGAATTAAAAATATAAGAAGCTATAGCAATATAAATGACAAGCCAAAACGAAATCATTTAGGTTAAAACGAAACTGAAACCAACGTTGGGTCTCTCATTCCACACAAAATCAAATGTTTCCGTATTCGCGATGTATTTGAATGGCAAATTATTATTTATTATGTAGCCTACTTCACTCGCGTTCCAATATCCACATAAAACAAAATGTTTTACATCACGGCGGTACAGTGATAACACTTAACCTTAACGGCTTAACAGAGTTTACTACATTTTTTACTAGCCTACATTTTTTTTTTTACTACATAGTTTTTTCCCATATGTTTGACTGACTGTATTTTATTATGATAATCAACAGGCTGCATTGTCAAGGTTGCCATGCGGCGCCGGCGCAATCACTTGAATTTTTTCCTTCTAAAGCCCAGCTCACACTGTGCGATTTTGGCCACGATTTGGTCGTCTGAGACAAATTTTGAAAATCCTAAAAGATTCCTATAATCCTAGGCTAAAATCTGTAGTCTTTGATCGTTAGTTTGACATGTTCACCGACAGCCGATTAATGACCGTTGCGATCAAATTTTACCTCCAACGAACTTCTGGCAGTGTCAAGATTTGGCGCAGGTTGCGCTGCTGTTTTCATGTGGGTGTGTAGTGCTGCTTGCACTATTCTGCATAAATATGCCGGTATCGCCGCCATTCATATACTTTTAATGATAGCCAACATTACAGCCAAATGTTGCAATGCAGCTAGCAGTCACTGAACGTGTATGGGTTGATAAGGTAAAACTCCGGACAGGTTTTCTTGCAAAAAATCGCAAAAAAATCGCACAGTGTGAGCCCGGCTTAACAGTGAAAGAAACTACTCATTTTAGTCCTAAAGATAATCGGAATTGTAAAAGGTTTGCCTTTATTTGTGTACATTCACAATA
>NW_015641608.1:507127-526464 GCF_001515625.1 Sinocyclocheilus rhinocerous | reverse complement strand
GTTCCCCTCACTCCACAACAAATCCTTTCAATTAACAGTATTTAGAAAAGAATTAAAGAATTAAAAATATAAGAAGCTATAGCAATATAAATGACAAGCCAAAACGAAATCATTTAGGTTAAAACGAAACTGAAACCAACGTTGGGTCTCTCATTCCACACAAAATCAAATGTTTCCGTATTCGCGATGTATTTGAATGGCAAATTATTATTTATTATGTAGCCTACTTCACTCGCGTTCCAATATCCACATAAAACAAAATGTTTTACATCACGGCGGTACAGTGATAACACTTAACCTTAACGGCTTAACAGAGTTTACTACATTTTTTACTAGCCTACATTTTTTTTTTTACTACATAGTTTTTTCCCATATGTTTGACTGACTGTATTTTATTATGATAATCAACAGGCTGCATTGTCAAGGTTGCCATGCGGCGCCGGCGCAATCACTTGAATTTTTTCCTTCTAAAGCCCAGCTCACACTGTGCGATTTTGGCCACGATTTGGTCGTCTGAGACAAATTTTGAAAATCCTAAAAGATTCCTATAATCCTAGGCTAAAATCTGTAGTCTTTGATCGTTAGTTTGACATGTTCACCGACAGGACCGTTGCGACCGTTGCGATCAAATTTTACCTCCAACGAACTTCTGGCAGTGTCAAGATTTGGCGCACAGGTGACATCTCTGATCAGAATTAATGCTAGAGATTTCTTCTAACCGCATAAACTCCGGTGCTCTCGTCCTCCGCTCACGGAATTCATATGATTTGTTGCCTTTGCTATGATAAACACCGGTTGCGCTGCTGTTTTCATGTGGGTGTGTAGTGCTGCTTGCACTATTCTGCATAAATATGCCGGTATCGCCGCCATTCATATACTTTTAATGATAGCCAACATTACAGCCAAATGTTGCAATGCAGCTAGCAGTCACTGAACGTGTATGGGTTGATAAGGTAAAACTCCGGACAGGTTTTCTTGCAAAAAATCGCAAAAAAATCGCACAGTGTGAGCCCGGCTTAACAGTGAAAGAAACTACTCATTTTAGTCCTAAAGATAATCGGAATTGTAAAAGGTTTGCCTTTATTTGTGTACATTCACAATAAAAACATCTATTTTGTGCTTTTGTAAAATAAGCTTAAAGAAAAATAGGATGCTGCTTTCTGCCGTCTGTTTCCTTTCGCACAGCACAAAAAATTAACCGAAACTCTGCATACTAGGCTACTTGTTTGTAACGAGCGTCGGTTGTCGGTTAGGAAAAATAACCGAAATGAACATCCCTTGTAGATATTGTACAACATTGAAAAGTAACCATATTCTCACATTTTTGAAGGGATTGCATTGACAGCAGCACCTTGCAAGTGGAGAAGCTGAATGCATTCCTGAAGAACATGCAGGAGAAGAGAGGCATACTAGAGGAGCTCCTACAGACATGCTCTCAGATTTCAGCCCATCTGGGTGAGACAGAGGGACCTGTGGCCTGCATTGAACCTTTTAGGACTTTACAGGAGAGATGGCAAACTATGGAGCGGGTTGCTTCCAGCAGTCTGTGGTGTGCTAACATCTGCACAGCAGAAGTAGCTGCACTCCTGCAAGAAGCCAGAGAGCTGCAATACGAACTGGAGCTTCTGGAGAAGTCAGTTTCTCTTCCGCATCCCTCTCAAGGACAGATGGACTGTCAAAGTGCGCTACAAGAGACTGTGAGAACTGCAGACTTGGCAGTGTTAACTGACCGCTACTTGTACCTTCTTGAGGTCTCTCAGGCTCTTTCCTCAAGTCCACTGGGAAAAAAAGAGCTCAGAGATGTGGAGGACGCAATGCAGGGCTTGAATTCTCAGCTTGCTCTGACTCAGGAGAAGATCAGCTCTCAGACTTCAAATGGCAATGGATGCTCACCGATCATGAGGATTATCAGGGACTACGTTACATGGGCTAAGCAAACAGAAAACAAAGTCAGTAGGAGAAGGAGGTTGTCTCTGTTTCCTGAAGAAGCAAGTCACCAGGTCAATCACATGAAGAAACTGCAGTCTGAAACATCTCTTAAGAGGTTTCAGTTGGCCTCTGTTTTGAAAGAGCTAAGAGAGGAAGTTACAGGACTCGATGAGGAGGATTCCATATCACCCACCCTCGATTCCCTAGAGGATTTGTACGTTAAGCTTACAGAGAAGACCGAATGTGCTGTTGCAGAAATGAACAGAATGTTTCATATTAGAGAAAGACTGTGGAAACAGATCACTGACAGCAGCTCTTGGTTGACCTCAGTATTAGAAAAAGAGTCTGGTAAAACAGTGGCTTCTGAACCTAAAACTACTATCCCAGAATTGAGGGTTCAGCTTCAGCTATGCACAGAGGCTTTGAAGGATGCTGAGAGACAAGCAAATAATCTGGAGACTCTGTTAGATGAAATGAAAAAAGTGAATCACGGTCTGAGTGTACCCGAAAGCTTTCAGCTTATCAATAGGCTAACAGCCTTACAAGAAGAGGTCTCTAGGGTTGTGAACCGTAAGTGGGCCTTGCACTGGGTGCTTGAAGAACTCCTTCATGCTCAGGAATCTTCTGCTGAGGAACAGAACATCATTCTGAAGAGCTTGAGACAGATGAGTGCTGATGCCACGAGGCAGAAGTATCCCGTAACAAGGGACTCGCTCTTGGCTCTTGAACCTGTTAAGCACATGCTGATGGAGCTCCACTGCAAAGTGTGGGAAATTCCCCACTGCCCAGATCCTCGGAGGAAAGAGATGCTCAACGCTGTACTAGACCTACAGAGGAGAATACATCTGCTGGAGTTGCAAGTCAAAGAGCATGAGGAGTACCTCATTTTAAGGCAGCACATGGAGAACTCCAGAGAGGCGGTGAAGAAGAGCTTGTTGCAGATTGTAGACTCAAGTGTAGGAGCTGATGTAAGGCTCGGCTTTTGTCAGACTGTCTTGGTGGAGCTGCCTTTGGTGAGAATGACATGTCAAGAAGCTGCTGATCACCTTGAGGCCATTTCGAAAGATCTCTTTCCATCCCGGCTGACAACAGAAAGGCACAAAATCCGTTTGGTCATTGAGCAGCTAGCCTCTTGGGAGCTCACAGTAAAAAATGAGGCTAAAACCCTTGAGTGCTCTCTGGCAGAGCGACTCGGCAGTCCTACAGACCTCAGTCCACTCACTGAGCTCTTCAACAGTGTCAGGCAGCAGCTGAAGGAGACCATCTGCTTGGAGCCAGATAATAAGACCATTGATACACAGCTACGAAAGCACTGGATGCTAATCCAGAGCGTTGAGTCTGTTCTACGAATGTTGGAGCACTACAGGAAAGAAGTAGATGTTGAAAGCTACCAGATGACCATTGATCTCGGCCAGATAACTCTTAATGATTGTGGTATGCATATGGTAAGCTCCATGCGTCCATGTATGTTAAAATCACTAATACCACTAGAATGCTACTTTTTGTAACCATTGTAGTTTTCAAGCATGCATGTGATAGCATTGTTATTTTGTAGTATTTTTAGTAGGACTGTGTATAGATTTCCCAGTTTGGTTTGTTTGAATTCAAATGCTCTTATTTTGGTTTTGATTTGATTCTGATTCATTTGGTTATATTCGCTTATCTCAGTTTTTCTAGTGTTTTTTTACCAATTCAAACCAGTAACTCATCTTTTTTTGAACTATTCATTAAAAGAATCTTCTTAAAAGAGTCAATCACTTTGGCAGTTGGGCAACATTGGTCACAGTATGTTTTTGGTTAAAATAAACCTGCAACATTTGTTTTTGAATTGGACTATACTGGTAATGTTTTGTGTTGTTTTTGCATGCAGCCCTTGACAACTACTTAATACAAAGCCTTTTTTTCCATTAGATGTAATACAGACTGTGATATCTTCTGCAGGGGAAGTGCTATACTAACAGCAACATATCTTGGAGTTTTAAAACTCAATATTGGGGTTGTTCAAATTAACATCACAATCATTTGGAAAACTATATCTTTACCCATCTCTAGTTTTTAGAAAGCTATGAATGTTGTTTATCCAATTTCTAAATAATTTGTTTCGTTGTCCAGGACAAGCTGCTCCAAGCTCGGGAGGCACTGAAGCATTACCACTGGGCTGTTCAGGGTGCAGAGAGCTTCTTTCAGCAGATTGGATCCAATCTCATGATCCCCTCTGATGGCTTCAAAGGCTACAAAGAGGAGCATTGCTGTGTTCAACAGATTTCCAGCACTCTGGTTGAGGGTTTCCAGGCCCGCTTGTCTGAAGTTGGTGCTTCTGTTCCCCAGCAGACATGCCTCTCCATCCCTCTAACCGAGCAGCTTCATATCGAAGTTTTGAGTCACCTTCTAGTACAAGATGCCAAATTAGAAGCTCAGGCTCAGCTCAGACTTGAGGCCTTACAGAGGTTAGTCATACTCTATAAAGCATGTTATGGATTGTTTTTTTCTATAAAAACTTAACAACCTTGACCTATGACTCAGATTCCTGCATTCACAATGCACTCTGATTGTTGTTGACATTTTTATATCAAATTGGAAAATCATTTTATAATTGTAAATAATGAGGACTTTCCATTTTTGGATTATTGGGGAAAAATACTTCTACAAATAATCAAGCATTTTCTCAGAAAGCTCTTTAAATATCTGCCATATAAGGTAGAGTACTTGGAAACGTTTTCATCAGAAAACAAGCTCTGAAACAATTAGTCTGAATGGAATACATCTATTTGGTTAAATGAAATGTACTAGAGGCACTTTTATTTAGCTGCCTTTAACGGTTCAATCTTTCTGCTCCAATTTAGGTCCATGAAAGATCAAATTGTGCACATGAGTCACCATGAAGAACTGAGTCAACTTCTCAAAAATGTTGATTCTCAAATCTCAAAATTTTTAAGTCAGAAACCAGCTGATTCTGAAGCCTGCCAAGATCAACTGCTGAAAGTAAAGGTTTGTGGTCATTTACCATTAACAGGTTAAATGCATAGCAATAATGCCTATGGAGATCTTAAGATGATTTGGGAAAGCAGTGAAAACTTGCTTTTGCTTCCCTTTTGACTTCTGAAAATCTGTTTTTTATGGGTCCTTTTGCCACTTTTCATCTCATAACAATGCAAGTATGCTAGATTAGCATGCACTGAAATCGTCTTCATCTGCAGGTGCTCCAGACAGAGCTGAAGAACCTCTCTAAAAAGCTGGAGGGACTGAGGGAAAGCTGCCCAGGTCTTCGCTGCAAAGCACCCGTGGATCTGATGCTGGGACAAATGTGGAGGTCTTGGGCAGTGCTGCAGTGCAGAGTGGAATCTCTCAAAGCCAGCATGTCTCATAAAGAAACAGAGTGGAGAGACTTTGTGATACGCGTATGTAAAAATAGATTTTTTTTCAGCTTGTTACAATTTAAATTTTCTCGTAAAATGATTAAGCAAGCTGTGTGTTAACTAATTTCTCATGTTTGGGTTTGCTGTGCAGCTGAATAAATCAAAGGAAGGTCTTGACAGACTGCAGAATGATCTCCCAGACTCGTCTATGGTGATGGGATCCCTGGTGGATCTTCAGGGTGTTCTGAGCCTCACTGAGCGCCTTCAAGATGGGATTGAGCAGGAGCATCACACTTTAGTATCTGTACAACACCATGTGGCACGATTGCTTGGGGTCTCAAATTTGCAGCAGCTGAAAGTGTGTCCTCAAATCTGTCAGGACTTGCAGTCTCTACAGGGTCACTGCAGAAGGTTTGACTTGTACACACATGCACAAAAACGCACAAGTTGGGAAAATGTTCAGAATCTACATTTACAGACATTTTCTTGCTTAGTCTCAGAGATCAGAGCAATAACATCCGCCGGGAAGTGCTTTTTGAGATACAGGAGTTGGGTCGTGTGCAGGAGGAGCTGAATGCCATTCAGCAGAATGTTCTCTCTCTTTTGACGGCTTTACAGTCGGAGTCAGCTGCTCAACACTTACAGGTTGGTGCCTGTGTTTGACAGGCAGGCTGTCTGTTTCTGCAGTCCTTGGTGTTGATATTGTGTTGTATTGCACTGTAGGAAGTCAAAGTGGAATTGGTTTCACAGAAGGCTCGACTGCAGGATGTCATGGACAGAGTGCAGAAGAAATGGAGCTGTGTACCTACAGAGATTCAGATCTTACACAATGAGCTCAACGTCTCCATGCAGGAGGCCAAAGACAAAGTATTCACTTAATTTATTTTTATAATAAATACTTTATAATAAATGCCTTGAACATGTAAAATAACATTTGTTTTTAGTGTCTTTTTAGAAAATATATATTTAATATGGCACCTATAGTTTCAGTGAATTTGTGTTGTGTGTTAATTTAAATTAAAGCTAATACAATTGTATCTCTTTTTTTTCAGTTGGTCATGGTCATGGAGAAAAGTGGTCCTCTCTGCAAAATGGGTGAGCTGGTTGGAGAGGTGACGGTGGGCTTGAATTGTGTGCAGACCCTGCTGAAGCAAACAAGTCCTAATTTTTCTGAGGCTGAACGTACACAAAAGGTACTTCTTTCTTGCTTGCCTTCACATGCACATTATTGAAAATATCTTTCTATCAGTTGCTTAGTTTTTCTTTTCTCTCTCCTTACTTAGTTTTGCATATTACTTAAACATTCTTTTATTGTATTCTTACTATATAATTGTAAAAATATAAGTATAAAACAAACTAATTATGGTGCCATTTTTATTGTAAACAACGTTTATTATAAATGGCAAAACTAATTAATATAAAGTGAAACTGAAACTACTGGTGTGTGAGAAATGTGCTGTAAAAAAAAAGAATCTTTTCAGATTTTAAAAGTCTTGTGGTATATTCCAGCCTCAAACCTGGGCTGACATACTTCTCTCATTCAACAGGAATCCAAATGTGTGCGGTTTGCACGTTTTACATAGTTGATGCTAATTGCATTATATAAGTTGCTTTGGAAATCTCAGCACGTTTCAGATAATTATATATATATATATATATATATGAAGAGTTCATTTGCAAAAACCGATAAACGCCACTTTAAAAAAAAGATGAGCTGATTGCCGTGCATTATTTTCCACTTGAATTTTCTGAGATCTGAACCCTAAACACGTTTTGTCAAAAAAGTCGGATTTGTCCACTTTCAAGGCATCATGAGTTCACGTTTTACTGCAGAAGCCGACAAGCGCCCTTGTTGTTTTTGAACAGAAGCCGATAAGTCCATTTTAGCGAATCAGCACGCTGTATTCAGGTCAGGGGACAAGGCTACTTTCACTTTGAAAAGACGTGCTAGCTGAGAGGAGTTTCATCAAAGCTGACTAAAAGTGATCGAGGATGGATAATTTTGATGAACTTGATGAACCTGTGATATCTTCTTCAGGGCTAAAAAGGAAAATAAAAGCTGAAACTTTTCACGGAACCTTGCAAAAGCAGCGCGTTACAATGGTGAGGGAAAAGCTCCGTGTATTGCGTGTAATCACATCCGTACAGTTTATGATCACAACAACAACGTTTGTCAGGCATCTACATTGTCATCTGAGGAGAACAGATCTTTAAACTCTTTAAACTCTAAAACATGAAATGTAGAGTTATCTGATTTTGTCAAAAAACGACTGTTGGAGTTATCTTATGAACACTTGTGAACAAAACTTCTGTAAAGTGTCAAAAATTCTTAAAATTCTTTACATTTTTAAAATATACAAAAAATTATTAAGAAAAAAATATTTAAAAAATAAGAATAAACGTGAACATACAACTGTTCTTCCAGCTCTCATATTTTTAGTTTGTGTCCAATGAAATTTGATGTCAGCAGTAACTGAGGTCTGATGTGCGTCTGTGCCTGTGTGTGCAGCGCATATGGGATAAGCTGGACCAGTGGCACACTCGGATAGCTGAGCTGGAGGCTGAGGTGCAGGATCTGGCTGAGCAGAAGCCTGAGAGAGCACACATTCTCATGGACCAGCTCACGGAGCCTCTGCAGCTCTACCAGACCACAGCCAAACAGGCCGAGCAAAGGACCGCCCTCATCAGCAAAGTCAGATGATTTCACGACATAAGCCAACACATAATGCCACTGATAGCAAACTTTGACTGATTACGTCTTTGTGTCTTGGTCCCTTCAGATCCCTGCCTGTCTGCAGGACTATGAGGGTTTACTCAATAGCTCCAACTGCTGGTTGAGAGAGGCTCAGTCCTGGCTGGTCGCACCCAGAACCTACACCACTGCGAAATGCATCCACTGTCATGCCAACTCCTTCGAGGTCAGGTCAAAACCTCAATTTATAGACATTTTGCCTTTATGCAGTAACTTGTTACCAGCTCTTTTGATGTGTCTGTAGATGATGCTGGATGAATCGGAGGGATACAGGGCAGCTCTGGAGGCCTTCCTGCCTGCTCTGCAGGAGATCACTTCAGTGTGTGACACCACCCCTCAACAACATCTACTCCAACTGTGTGTACAAAACATCACACTCATGCAGCAAAGCGTTCTGGACCCTCTCTCCCACCTTCAGCACCTAGCAGCTGTACGAAATATCATTACATTCAAAAAATGTTTAAGAAATAGTTTTTAATGTTATGTTCTCTATTGTCTAAGGATTTGCAGTGTCAAAGCTTGTCCCAATACCGAGTTTTTAGTTGTATCGGTTCGTGAAATTTCGTGATTCCTGATACCAGTTTCTGTTGAACACAGTGGTTTTATAGAAAATATATTAACATAAATATTAAGACATTAAATTAAAACAGTAGTGCATAGCCTTCAAGTATTTCTCAGTTAGGAAAACATTTTTGTGAACGTAATTAATTACGCTAATTAATAAATATGAATTAAGTAAAGGATATCTGACTTTTTCAGATAAGTTTTAGTAAAACCAAATGTTCAAAAAGACTTTCAAAAATCAAGTTTTTGAAAAATATCTGGTATTTCAACAAATATATATATTTTTTCTGTTTATATTTACATAAAATGTGCAATACTGTTCAAAAGTTGGGGGTCGGTAAGAATTTTTTTATATTTGTGAAAGAATATAATATACTCACCAAGGCTGCATTTATTTGATCAAAAATATAGTAAAAACAGTGTTATTGTGAAATTAAATTTTATTACATTATTATATATTATTTTTGTGAAATAATAAAATAATATTTAAATTTAAAAATCTAATTTATTCTTGTGATGTAAAGCTGAATTTTTAGCAGTCATTATTCCAGTCTTCAGTGTCACACGATCCTTCAGAAATCATTGTCATTTCTAATATGCTGATTTCATGATCAAGAAATTATTATTATCAGTGTTGAAAACAGTTGTTCTACTTAATAATTTTAGGTTTCTTTTATGAGTTCAGAAAAATGGGTATCTTTCTGAAACTGAACTGAAATCTGAAATGTTTTTTAATCTTCACTTTTGATCAATTCAATGCATCCTTGCTGAATAAAAGTATTTTCTTCCAAAAAAAAAAAAAAAGTCTTACTGCAACTTTGATTTGTAACTGACTTTGTTTGTATTAATACATCACAAATATTGGCAATTTGGGATGCTAGAAAAACTGGCGTCATAACACAAAAAAAAGTATTGGACCTTTTGTCATCCCTAACGGTATATACTTAATTTGTAGGGTTTTATGAGATTCCATTACTGGAGTTACTTATTAGTTTATGATACTGGGATGAAATATCTTAATTATGTTGCCTATATTTTAATTGGAATTCACTTACAACTTTTGTTTAGGAGATGGATGCCATTGAAGCAGAGGTAAAGACAATGGAGAAAAATATAGCTAAGATCAGAACAATCCTTTCAGACACCGACACAGAGAACATTTTTCCTGAGGAACATCTCGAGAACATACAGGTACTGTACATCATGTCTCACTAATCCTCTGTTTGTACTGTAAACATTTACAGTACCTCTCTCTCCTATCCTCTGTAACAGGTCATTCTGGATAATGTCCAGTCCATGAAGAGGACCATTGATGAGATTGAGAGCTGCAGGCCAGGCCTAGGGCTTCCTGCTGGGGCAGAGCAAACTCTCACAGCTTTCCATCGGGCTCAAGAGCTCCTGCAGCCCATCCAGGAGCTACAGCAGCTCAGTGTGGAGCGGAGCACAGCGTTGAGGGTCTGTCGCTCTAATAGTTTGTTTGTGTTTACCAAGAGTCAGTGGTTTCCTGTTTACTGAGCTGGAGTGCGTTTTAACTTTAGTTCATGATAAGCAGATTTCAGTAGTTGTTTTTCACACAGCATTAAAATGTGAAACTTTTACAACTTCAATATTTGCAAAGGAAGATGAAGTATATATTTTTTAGAGGTGCAGAGAGTAATTTTTGTTCATGTTGAGTTTGGCCAATTTAGCAGTCACCTCTCACCTACAGGAGTGTGTTCATTGATAGTGATTGCTACATATAAAATACATAGAACTTCCATAACTGCTTACCTTTCTATTCCTGAGGTGTGAATGGCTTTTTTTTAAAGTTCAACTATTTCTTGTAGTCTTTATATTAATAATATGAGACCATAAGAACTTCATAAACAATAATTATACAAGACTTTGAATTTTTAAAATTGCATTTTTTTAATTAAATGTTATGTCACATTGCATGGCAATGCTTGAAATGGCAATATTAGATGATAGATAACTTTTACATGAATTATAGTTGTCATAATAAAAGGCATCTCCTTAATAAACAAACAAATATCAAGCTTTGAAACAATCTTGATGAATATGATTTCTTCAACTGTTCTAACTCATCCATTTACAATATATTCAGCATCAAATAAAGAGATTTGTAATGCAATATTTCAAATTACTTTTGGTCTAGTTAGTTCTAGTTAGAAAATATTAGTTCATTTCATGAAAGTGCAGTACATTTGTAGTGTTTTTAGTGACCGTGACCAGTGTGTGACCTCTCCTCTTCGCTTTCATGTCTGTGGGAATGAGAGGAGGAGAAAATCCCTGCATTTAAAGCCAACTCACAAAAGGGATGTGTGGGAAGCTTGAATTTTCTGATTGCGCTTAGAAAAAAAAAGCGCTTTAAAACTTCAATATGGTGCGGCAGTAAATCATTACAGGCACAGCTTTATTGTCAAAGGCAGTAGTATCTAGTTAAGACACTCTCATGGATTTTCTCATGATCTCTATAATGTGACCTTGTAACAGTGACTTTGGTTTGCCCAAGTTTTACAACTTGATGAAACAAGTATTTTTCTGATTTTCTTTTCAGGCCTCTATTGGACAGCCTGCTGAAATGATTTTCCCTTCAGACCAAACCACAGAATTCACGATGCCACATCTTTACACTGGAGATGTGAGGGTAAGGTCCATCAACTCAATCAAAAATATACCTCAAAATCATGTCTACTCTAACTCAGAAGACATCTAAGATGAGGATGAGTCAGTTTTAGGACTAAATAAGACTAAATCAGCTCATTAGTTCTGTCACTATAAAAACCTACAGTAAAGAATAATATGTCGTTGCATAACCCTGGTGCTGCTTCCAGCTTCGCTACCGTTCGGACGTTCTTGCTTACTGCTCTGCGCTTTGCTCCCTATTTCTGTACTTTTCTCGGATTTTTCTAAGATTTTTACTTCAGCAGATCAGCACAGTGCTCAAACAACACATTTTTGGCACAAACACTAAAACTAAAAACTTTTTGGGACTGGAATAATACCACAAAAAAGAAGACTTTGCCTCTCACTGCCAGCAGCTTACATTCCGGAGAAGGGAAAACACAGCTGCCCACATTCAAACAGAAGAGAAAGAAAATGCCTCCTGTTGAATCTACTTGCTGCATGAACTGCTGCAAACTTCTACAAAGGATTGCGGTTCTTGAAACAAAGTTACTTGCTGGACTTCTAATAAAGGCAGAACACTCAGCAGACCGTCGTCACGGACCCCCTCAGCATACAGCCGGTAAGTCCCGCTCAAGGTCGAGCAGACAGCGGCTTTCAGCTCAGAGCACAGCCGAGTCCAGGACACTGATAGTGGGTGACTCCATTATTAGAAACATCAGTAGCAGAAATTCAACAACATGCTGCTTTCCTCAAGCAACCGTTTCTGATGTAAACAAGGAACTTTGGAAAATTCTGATGAAGCACAAGACTGCAAATCGAATCATCATCCATGTGGGGAAGAATGATATTCGGAAAGAACAGTCAGAACTCCTTAAGAAGGACTTCAGTGAACTCTTTGAAACACTTCGAAGACTTAAAGTTCAGTCGTTCATCAGTGGGCCACTCCCAGCAAGAGGAACTAATATGTTTTCACGTTTGCTTGGGCTGAACACATGGCTACAAAGAATCTGCAGCTTAAAAGGAGTCAATTTCATCGACAACTTCAATCTTTTCTGGGGCAATTCTTTTTTAAATTTTTAAATTCCTTTTTTTATTTTTTAATTTTTTTTTTTTTCTTTTATGTAAAGCACTTTGAATTACCATTGTGTATGAAATGTGCTATATAAATAAACTTGCCTTGCCATGCCTTGATGAAGCAGGTCTCCATGGAAGGCCCTTACACGGAGGAGGAAGATGAAGACAATCAGTCTTCGTCCTCAGGAACTCTCACATGCAGTGTTCCAGAGGTAAAACCCTCGAAACCTCCAATTTATCTCCCAGGCTTTGCCAAACCCTGAAAAGGGAACATTTCTGAACTCTTGTCTGAACTCTGGACCTCTTTGCTATGGCTGTTCATTTGCATATGTTTAATTTTTTATTTATATACATTTATGAAAGGCAGCTATTAATACAAATCTAATTATACGTCTAAATGTGATTTTAGCAAATGGCTGCAATATAACAAAGAGTGAAAAATTTAAGGGGGTCTGAATACTTTCCGTACCCACTGTATATTTATATTTTATTTCTTTCTTTTTAGATAATGGTTAGGTCTTTTCTCTATAATTTCACAGGAATTGGTCGTGGATGCTTTTGCTAGTCTTGGAATTTCTGTTGTTTATGTTTAGAATTCAGTCAGCTTTGCAAACAAATTATTTTGCTTTTCTTTTCTGAGGACTAAGGCGGCACTCATTGCAGAATGCCGAATATAACTCCATTTCTTCTTTCAGTAACAGCTGCTTTCTTCATTTGTCTTTAGGGAGTCTATTCTTCTAATACACTGGACCATCATCTCAAGTCATTTCTAATCATTTCATCATCTCTAATCATTTTTCCTTTTTCTGTGCCAGGACCCAAATGATACAATAGAGGAGGAAGATACTAAGTCAGGCACTGCCTCTGCTGTAAGAGATTGTGTCACTAAGGTAAAGACTGACCCCAACAGAGTTATTTGACTTTTTCTCTTTAATGGCAGGCAATATGATTAATTATCATTGTTCCTCACATTCCTTATTGTGAAATAGATAGTTCCGACTGTTTGGATGAGCCCTGCTCAAACACGGTGTAAAATGCCAATAAATACACACTTAACTTTATATTCTGTATTAATATTCAAATTTGCTACGGTGCTTGGCAACCACAAGTAGCCTTCTGTTAGAAAAATGAATTTCATTCGAAAGTTTGGGATCGGTAAGATTTTTTGATGTTTTTGAAAGTAGCCTCTTATGCTCACCAAGACTGCAATTTATTTGATCAAAAATACTGTAAAACAGAAGTATTATTACAATTTTCAAAGAAGTTTTCTATTTGAATATATTTTGAAATGTAATTTATTCCTGTGATGGAAAAGCTGAATTTTCAGCAGTCTTCAGTGTCACATGATCCTTCAGAAATCATTCTGATAGGCTGATTTGGTGCTCAAGAAACATTGCTTATTATTAGCAATGTTAAATATTTAGTTTAATATTGCTTAATATTTTTGTAAAAACTTAAATACTTTTTTTTCAGGATTCTTTGATTAATAGAAAATTCTAAAGAACAGCATTTTTTTGAAATACAAATCATTTTTTTACATTATAAATGTCTCTACTGTCACTTTTGATCAGTTTAATGTACGCTTGCTGAATAAAAGTATTAATTTCTTTCAAAAAAAAAAACAAAAAAAAACCTTGACTCCAACCTTTTGAACGGTAGTGTATATTACTTGGCAGCATAATTATTTTGTTATTTACTGTGGCTAAAGTGGTTTTAGATACATACATACTTATTTAACCATGGTAAAATCACTACACAGCTGCTAATGACTTGCTGCTTGTTTTTGTCTTTAGGAATCATCTCCTGAAGAAGTTGATTTTCCTGCAATCAAGTATGTAATTCAGGACGCTGACACAGAAAGTTGTTTACTGGAGCTTTCTGAGTTCTCTGAAATGCCTGGCATAGTCAGCAGACCAGTTAATGAAGAGACAAGTTCCCTACCTGCACTAACATCCCAACATTTGAAAGAATTAACAAATGATAGTTGTCTTAAGCCTGACAGTGCAAATATAGATGAGGAAAAGCAAAATGAGTGCACTGAAGCAGTTCCAGCAAAGCCAGGAATATGCTCAGAAACCACCATGTTAAAAGCAAGTGATGCCAATGAATCTGTAGATCAGAATGAAGTATCTGTAAACACAGAAACGGGTACAAGTGATCAAGTGAAAACAACAAGCCCAAAGCCACGAGACACAGAGGCAATAAATGATACTGATGGTGATCAGACCCAGACAGAGACTAAACCCATCGACGCCACAGCTCCTCTTATGCTCTCCTCCCAGCATACAGAATGTGTGCCACAGGACGATACAACATTGGTAATTCTATGTGAAATCTAGGTGTAAACTGACATGTTTCATTTCAAGTATTTTTTGTATGACTAAATACTGCCCTTCCAACTCTCTAGGAAATACAGAGAGATGTTATTGAGGCCATGGTTCACCAGAGCAGCAGCCAGTCTCAGGATCACACAATTCAGCACACAGCAACTATCAGTGATCTGTCACAGTCTGAAGGAGGAGGTGAAGATCAACTGAGTTTAGTCCAGCTTCTCACCTCATGTCAGGATGTCAGTTCTTTAGAGGTCAGTTTCAGCCCTGCAAACATGCTTACTAAAACCAAAGAACTACCCTGAGGGTGAACAAGCTCTGACATGTCTGCTTCACCTTAAGATCTAACAAGAATTCTAGATCCATCAGTTTTTAACATTTACACTACTGTTTAAAAGTTAGGATTTTTTTAATGTTTTGAAATAAGTCTCTTATGCTCACCAAGGCTGCATTTGTTTAATATTGTGAAATATTATTACAATTTAAAAATATTTGTTAATAAATATTAAAATGTAATTTATTCCTATGATGGCAAAGCTGAATTTTCAGCACTCATTACTCCAGTCTTCAGGGTTACATGATCCTTGAGAAATCTTGCCATTATGCTGATTTGGTGCTTGAGAAATTTGTTATTATTGTCAGTGTAGTATTTACTTGAAAATTTAAAATGTAAATATTATAAAGGACCTTTCAAGCATCAAGGTATTACATACTTTTAGAAAAGTGTGTAAAGATGTCGGATAAAAGGGAAGATGGCAACAGTTGCTAAGGTAGAACTGGTCAGTAACTTCAAGTTCTGATCTAATGTGAGTGTTTGCTCTGTAAGAGTCTGCAAGGCGGCACATGGACTTTGGCACCTGAGCGGCGGAGATTGGCGGGACGGAATAATCTTGAGCTCCAGAGATGTTCTGAAGCTCTTCTGAAGGGTCTGCGGTGTCTCCTGGAGCTGGGCTCTGAGCGGCTGCTGCGCAGTAAGAATGCGCAGCCACAAAACTGCAGTCAGCTCCACAGTCTGCTCACAGAACACAAGGTACACAGCTGATCAACTTAGTAATTATATTATTATTAAAATAATAATAATGTGTTTTGTCTGCTTAAAACACTCTAATAATGTTTGGAATTGACTGTTAACAGAAATACTTCCAAGATTTGGGTCAGGACCTTGTAATGGTCAAGCTGATATACCATAAGCTGCCAGAGGGGGCACTGCAGGGCCATGCAGAGGTGGAGCAGTTAATATCAGATCTACAGGATCAAGCACAAACTCGTGGTGTTCAAATGCAGCACAGCTTAGAGGTATAATGAAATTAACTTATTCAGACCTTAATGTTATCAGTCTTTTACAATGCATAACAATTTCTCATTATCTGTCTGAATTTAGTTCTAATTTAATAAACCAAGATTTTCTAGGAGTAAATGCCATGTATAAAATGTATTAAGAGAAATGAGCAACAGAAGCTCTCTCATCGCTCTGTATGTGTGTTGTAGGAGTGGTCTCGGTACGAGGAGGTCACTGAGAGACTGCGTAAGCAGTTGGATAAGATGGAGACAAACATGTCCAGTCTGGATTCAGAGCCAGAGGGAGACCTGCAGTCCTATGAGGTTTGTTTCCCTGCATCCCATGGAACGCTAATGGCTGCCTTTCTTTGACTTCCTTTGAGTATAGGCCTCCTTTGATAGTTTTAGCTGTGTTTTACATTCTGTGACACTGCATGGGAATGACAGAAACAAATTCCACTCTTTAAGTTCTTGTCTTGTTTCACAGTTTAAATATCTAAAAATTAAGTTTCAAATTAAGCAAAATTGCATAAGGAGTGTATATTTTAGTGAGGTTTATGCTCAAGAAATAACAGGTATTATAAAGAACAATATATTTTTATAAACTCTAGCATTCACAAATTCTTCCTTGATATAAATTAATACTTTCATTTGGCAAGAAGAAATTAAACTGATCAAAAGTGACAGTAAAATATTTAAAATATCAAATTTTTTGACAAAGCTATTAAGCACAGCTGTTTTTCAACCCTTCAAATGTTTCTTAAGCACCAAATCAGCATATTACAACGATTTGAAGGATCGTGTGACACTGAAGTCTGGAGTAATGGCTGTTAAAAATTCAGCTTTGCCATTATAGGAATAATTATATTTTAAAATATATTTAAATAGAAAACAGTTATTTCACAATGTAAAATTGTTTCAATTTTTACAATATTTTTAATCAACTAAATGGACACTTGGTGAGCATCAGACACTTCTTTAAAAAATCATACCAACCCCAAAATTTTAAATTGTATTGTATATTTATTTGGGAATGAAGAAGAATAAACAAGAATAAATATGTACATTGATTCTTGTTGAAAAATATACTTTAAAAAAAATATATATTTTACTGAAAAAAGAAGACAATTGCAGATTAGGAAACTTATTTTTTTCGCTACACTGCCCCAGGTTGTGTTGTAAAGAATACATACATTAAAAAAAAAAAAACTAACCAATTTCTTGTCTGAATTATTAAATCACATACCTGTAGAAGTTGTGGGATTTTACTGCATTTTAATTTTTATTTTTTTTGCTGAGCACATTATTGCCTTAGCGATAGAGGACTCCTGCCAATATTAGTTATTTGGTTGGGAACCAACTAAGCAGCAAAAGTAATAAGTGTCTGAGACATGTAGGAGTGTGAGAGGGGGGCGAAATTAAGGGAGAAGGTCTTCTCTTTTCTTTGGTTGTATGTTGCATGAGAATCTTTTTTGGTCCAGCACATGATGTTCCTGATGAAATTACTCAGAGCGATAGTTGCCATATCTGTGGAACTTCATGTTCTGCAGCCTGCATTGGCCGCTCTCTTATTATTTTTCCCCCTCACTATTACGAAAGCTAATTTTTTCAGCTACACTGACTCACACGGAACAGTCAGTAGCATACTGTTGGTTGTGTTCATATTATTTTTCTCTTTATGTTTACCAAAGCTCATTACTCCGGTGGATTGATATAGGAGGAACAGCAAATTACCCTTTTTGTGTCTGTAATAGATGTACATCGAACTCACTCCCATCCTCACAAGCCACGCCATCTGAGCAAGCAGTTGAAGCTGAGAGAGATGAGGAGGAGGTGGGATGATGAGATGAGTTAAAACAGCGATTCCCAAAGTTTGCTGTCTCTGACTGCAGTACTTCAGCTGACCATATTCATATATCTGTGTACCACTTAATCACACGTTTTGAATAACTGAGCAAATATAACAAATATTTATAGGCCCAAGTGTTAAAATTGAACCTGCAAACTTTTCTTTTCTACTTTCTCTCATTGTCAGAGATTGCACAAGGTCCTGGAAGACACAAGGCCTCAGGTGTGGGAGGTCCAAGACCGACCCAGGATCCTACAGAAAAAGGGTTGTTACCCTGAGCGACCTGGCCAGACTGTCCCAAAATCACAACTGTTGTTACGCTGGATGGAGCTTCATAATCAAATACAGCAGAAGATACAGTCTACACAGAAGATCAGAAAGAATTATGACAGGTGTGAGAAATCAGTAACCAAATAATAATTTTTAATGCCTTTTTGTTGGAGGTGAGGTATGAACAAATAAATAGGTAACAAATAAAGGTGTGTGCTTTTGTGCGTTTGAATGTGTAGGTTCCAGCATGACTCAACAGAACTAGAAGAATGGATGCGTCATGCTCAAGAACAGGTTCAGAAGTGGAACAGTTTCTCTGATTCTGGTCTCTTGGACTCCAGAACAGTCTTTACCCAGCTCATGGTGAGTATAATTAGATTTTTTTTTTTTTTACACAAATGTAACGTATACCTAAAATGCCAAAATAGGAATGTGGTTTTGTTTGTGTGTTGCAGGAGTTCTTTAAGGAGCTGGAGGGCCGTTCAGCACAGAAAGCTTCTGCAGAACTTTCAGGCGCACAGATACTGCAGCTGACTGACAGTGAAGCTCCAGGTCTGCGCAGACGACTGGCTCAACTTGAGCAGGAATGGACAAACTTGACTAACGTCCTGCCCACTCTCCACCAGACACAGCAACAAGTACGACTAATGTCTCTCTCTAAGTTTCTTTCTGTTTTTCTCTCTCCCTCTATCTTCTCCCTCATCCATCTGAAGAAAAGCTCTGGCAAACAGATATTGTTTAAGTAAGCATCCTCTTGCCCTCCTTCTAGCTGTTGACAAACCAGTCTCACAGTCAGATCTTGGCCAGTTTGACCTCCTGGCTCGAATATGTAGAGGGACGACTGGAAGATGAAAGCTCGGGGGTCCATTGTGCCCCCGGTTCCTCTGAGCTGTCTAGACATCTACAGGCTTTGAAGGTAGTACACCTACTGTACACTTTTAATTCTTTTGATTTTCTGGTTTCTAATTATTTCAGGGTATAAATGGAAAACCTTGTTTGGTTCGCCGTTTTGTTCTCCTGTTCACCAAGGCTGCATTTATTTAATCAAAAATACAGTAAAAATCATAATATTGTGGAATATTTTTACTATTAATTACTACTATATTATACTATATTATATAATACTATATTACTATTATTAATTAAAAATAACTATTTTCAATTTAAATATATTTAAAATGCACTTTATTCCTGTGAAGGCAAAGCTGAATTTTCAGCATCATTACTCCAGACTTCAGTGTCACATGATCCTAATATGTGACCCTGGACCACAAAACCAGTCTTAAGTCGCTGGGGTATATTTGTAG
>NW_015641608.1:488098-502581 GCF_001515625.1 Sinocyclocheilus rhinocerous | reverse complement strand
GAGAGGGGGGCGAAATTAAGGGAGAAGGTCTTCTCTTTTCTTTGGTTGTATGTTGCATGAGAATCTTTTTTGGTCCAGCACATGATGTTCCTGATGAAATTACTCAGAGCGATAGTTGCCATATCTGTGGAACTTCATGTTCTGCAGCCTGCATTGGCCGCTCTCTTATTATTTTTCCCCCTCACTATTACGAAAGCTAATTTTTTCAGCTACACTGACTCACACGGAACAGTCAGTAGCATACTGTTGGTTGTGTTCATATTATTTTTCTCTTTATGTTTACCAAAGCTCATTACTCCGGTGGATTGATATAGGAGGAACAGCAAATTACCCTTTTTGTGTCTGTAATAGATGTACATCGAACTCACTCCCATCCTCACAAGCCACGCCATCTGAGCAAGCAGTTGAAGCTGAGAGAGATGAGGAGGAGGTGGGATGATGAGATGAGTTAAAACAGCGATTCCCAAAGTTTGCTGTCTCTGACTGCAGTACTTCAGCTGACCATATTCATATATCTGTGTACCACTTAATCACACGTTTTGAATAACTGAGCAAATATAACAAATATTTATAGGCCCAAGTGTTAAAATTGAACCTGCAAACTTTTCTTTTCTACTTTCTCTCATTGTCAGAGATTGCACAAGGTCCTGGAAGACACAAGGCCTCAGGTGTGGGAGGTCCAAGACCGACCCAGGATCCTACAGAAAAAGGGTTGTTACCCTGAGCGACCTGGCCAGACTGTCCCAAAATCACAACTGTTGTTACGCTGGATGGAGCTTCATAATCAAATACAGCAGAAGATACAGTCTACACAGAAGATCAGAAAGAATTATGACAGGTGTGAGAAATCAGTAACCAAATAATAATTTTTAATGCCTTTTTGTTGGAGGTGAGGTATGAACAAATAAATAGGTAACAAATAAAGGTGTGTGCTTTTGTGCGTTTGAATGTGTAGGTTCCAGCATGACTCAACAGAACTAGAAGAATGGATGCGTCATGCTCAAGAACAGGTTCAGAAGTGGAACAGTTTCTCTGATTCTGGTCTCTTGGACTCCAGAACAGTCTTTACCCAGCTCATGGTGAGTATAATTAGATTTTTTTTTTTTTTACACAAATGTAACGTATACCTAAAATGCCAAAATAGGAATGTGGTTTTGTTTGTGTGTTGCAGGAGTTCTTTAAGGAGCTGGAGGGCCGTTCAGCACAGAAAGCTTCTGCAGAACTTTCAGGCGCACAGATACTGCAGCTGACTGACAGTGAAGCTCCAGGTCTGCGCAGACGACTGGCTCAACTTGAGCAGGAATGGACAAACTTGACTAACGTCCTGCCCACTCTCCACCAGACACAGCAACAAGTACGACTAATGTCTCTCTCTAAGTTTCTTTCTGTTTTTCTCTCTCCCTCTATCTTCTCCCTCATCCATCTGAAGAAAAGCTCTGGCAAACAGATATTGTTTAAGTAAGCATCCTCTTGCCCTCCTTCTAGCTGTTGACAAACCAGTCTCACAGTCAGATCTTGGCCAGTTTGACCTCCTGGCTCGAAAATGTAGAGGGACGACTGGAAGATGAAAGCTCGGGGGTCCATTGTGCCCCCGGTTCCTCTGAGCTGTCTAGACATCTACAGGCTTTGAAGGTAGTACACCTACTGTACACTTTTAATTCTTTTGATTTTCTGGTTTCTAATTATTTCAGGGTATAAATGGAAAACCTTGTTTGGTTCGCCGTTTTGTTCTCCTGTTCACCAAGGCTGCATTTATTTAATCAAAAATACAGTAAAAATCATAATATTGTGGAATATTTTTACTATTAATTACTACTATATTATACTATATTATATAATACTATATTACTATTATTAATTAAAAATAACTATTTTCAATTTAAATATATTTAAAATGCACTTTATTCCTGTGAAGGCAAAGCTGAATTTTCAGCATCATTACTCCAGACTTCAGTGTCACATGATCCTAATATGTGACCCTGGACCACAAAACCAGTCTTAAGTCGCACAGGTATACAGTATTTATAGCAATAGCCAAAAATACATTGTATGGGTCACAATGATAAATTTTTCTTTTATGCCAAAAATCATTAGGATATTAAGTAAAGATCATGTTCCATGAATATATTTGGTAAATTATCTACCGTTAATATATCAAAACTTATTTTTTGATTAGTTATATGCATGGCTAAGAATAGGGCTGAACGATTTTGGAAAATAATCTAATTGCGATTTTTTTTACCAATATTGCGATTGCGATTTAATATGCAATTATTTTTTTTAAAGCTCTTTATGTTCTGTATTATTCGACTTCATCTATGGCTTTTCTCTTCGCTTTCACAAGCCGATCCATCTCCCATTCTAAGTTACGTCCTTTGGCTGTTTACTTATTTCTTTTCTTTTCTGCTGATGGCCCGCGCTCGACTTGAAGCAGCGCTGCTTAGACCGATGGGTGTGTGTCATCAAAGTACTGAGAGAGCTATAAGAGAGCGCGGACGTCTCCTTATGCTTTCTCTCGCTCGCCGTACTTTGATATCATACACCGATCTGATCTTCAAGTCGAACACAACTCTTTACTCTCGCCTGTCACGTGACCGTGTAATCGCAGCCTCTGCGATTGAAAAATCGAAATTTTTCATATCGCGATATTATCGCAAATGCAATTAATCGTTCAGCCCTAGCTAAGAACTTCATTTGGACAATTTTAAAGGTGATTTTCTCAATATTTTGATTTTGTTGCACCCTCAGATTCCAGATTTTCAAATAGTTGTATCTCGGCCAAATATTGTCCTATCCTAACAAACCATACATCAATGGAAAGCTTATTTGTTCAGCTTTGAGATGAATTTTACCCTTTTGACAGGTTTTGTGGTCCAGGGTCACAAATGCTGATTTTGGTGCTCAAGAAACATTTCTTATTGTTATCAGTGTTGAAAATGGTTGTGCTGCCTAATATTTTTGTGTAAACTTTGATACATTTTTATGGATTCTTTGATCAATAGGAAGTTCAAAAGAACAGCATTTATTTACAATAGAAATCTTTTGTAACATTAGAAATGTCTTTACTGTCGCTTTTGACCAATTGAATGTGTATGCTGAATGAAAGTATTAATTTCTTTTAAAAAAATCCTAGAAAACATGAACATGTCATTCCACACTTGTATTTTTATATATTAGGATCTTAAGGCTGAAATAACCAGTCATCAGCTGTACGTTGACTTTCTGAACCATCAGTCTGTGGAGGGGGTGGGATCAGTGAATGAACCCACCAATCGCAATGAGCGCATCCTGTTTGCAGAGCAACTGGGAGCTCTCAATCCGAGTTGGCTTATTCTACAGGCCAAAATTGACAGCAAGGTGAGTGCAGAAGTATAACCTGCCAAAGCCATCGTATTTGAAATGTGACGAGTTCTTCTGTCTCTAGATACATGATGTTGAGAACCAATGGCAGGCCTGCACGAACAGAGAAAAGCGTTTGCGCTGTATGCACAGCTGGATCTCTCAATGTATTGAATGGGTGAAAAACAGCTGGCGACCAGAGAGCTGCTCGCATATTGAGCAAACATTACAGAAGTGTGAGGTGAGTCTCATGTCTCACAGCTAGCTTGAAGATTTTATGTTGCCGTTGTTATTGGGTGTGGGTGTGAGAGTGAGTCAAAGGAGTGCTTTTGAAAAGGTTACCAGAAGTATATACTGATACCTGAAAACTTGGACATTGCTTCATTGCAGGAGACAGAGGACAGGCTGCAGGTGAAGTCCTCTGAGCTGAAGGCTTTGGGAGCTCTTCACCTGTTTGGGCAGCAGGATGGTGAACATCCCGGAGATCAAGCGTTCTCCAAGCAGGTGAATTCAGCCATCCAGGACTGCCAAGCTTTGAGTCAACAGGTAAGTTCTTAAACCCTGTGCCAGAATGCATCAGTAAATTTGTGCACATTGGCCACATATACTACTTTTCAAAAGCTCAGTAAGATTTTCTTTTAAAGAAAATAATACTTTCATTCAGCAAGGATGAATAAATTGATCAATGTGTAATAATTTCCACAACAATATTAAGCGGCAGATTTGTTTCAACATTGATAATAAATGAATCTTGAGCATCAAATCAGCATATTAGAATGATTTCTAAAGGATCATGTGACACTAAAGACTGGACTTCCATCACAGGAATAAATTACATGTTAAAATATATTTAAAAAGTTATTTTCATTTGTAATAATATTTCAGAACATTACTGTTTTCACTATATTTTTGATCAGCCTTAGTGAGCATAAAAGACTTCTTTCAAAATATTTACAAAACTTAGCAACCCTAAACATTTTAATGGTAGTGAACATACTGCAGCTTTAAAAAGCACTATAAAAACACCATGCTTGTGTAAGTGATCATAAAATGTATTTGTTTTTTCTATTAAATATGCCCATTTTGGATGCCCATTGGATGGATGCCCATTTTCCACAAGTTGATGTGATTCGTTAGGGTCTTAATGAAAAGTCTATAACATACGTTGGTTAAAATTTCTCAATGGTAGTGTAAAAAACACCCTTTTTACCTTGTTAAAATCAGCTCTGTTTTCAGCAAGCCATTTTAGTCCATGTTCCTTTAAATGCTAATGAGCTCTGCTCACCCCGCCCCTCTCTTCCGTGGGGTGACGAGCTGTTCTCATGATTCTGTTTACTTTACTTGGAACTTGCTGACTAGCATGTTATTAGGAAAGGCAATTTGCAAAGATTAATAAAAGAACCTTATATTCACGTCTTCTGTAGGTGAAGCTGGATCACGCGAACACGCAATGATTAGCGCGAACATAGACGCATTTAGGCAGATCGGGGGGCACATTCCCTTCAAAAACAAACGTAATCCACTGCGTCTTCAGCGGCTCAGATGTCAGGAGTAAATGACGACTGCTATGTTCATTATTACATCCAACAACAAAACACCTCAATCGCTTAGGAGCCATTCTTGTCTACATCTGCTCCGGCAGTGAAGCAATGGCGGAGTGTTGACAGCTCACTCGGGGCGGGTCTAAGGTAAAACTAGGGCTGGACGATATGGCCAATCGAAATATCGGAAATGTGTTTAAAAATCATATCACCGTTATTGAAAAAAATTATATCGCGATACATATTGATATTGAATTATTGTCCAGCCCTAGGTAAAATTCTAGTGTCAATCAACAATCGTGGGAGGGGCCTGGGTCTGTGTGACGTCACACAGACAGGCATCTGAGAATGGCTTGATATGAGAAAGGGGAAATGATTTAACGTGATTAAAAAAAACACTGGGTGGCTCTTTATCATTATAGGGTGGTTGTGTACACACACTTTCAGTTCAAACAACTTGTAAAAGTGCATGTCACATCCGATGACCCCTTTAATATTGATTTATATTAATAATTAATAATATTGCATCAAAACATATCAGAATTTTATTTTATTATTATATATTACAATATTTTATCAATAACGCCAATCAATTGATGTTACATCTCTTAGATTTTGGGTATTTTGGTTCGGTGGATGCGGAGATATAACATTAGAAAGAATTCAATTGATTTGTGTGTAACTGTTGTTTTACAACATCTTCAAATGTGTCAGATGTTTCAGTCAGAGTTCATTCATCATTTTTGATTAAGTGAAGAAATGTTATTCCTAGCAGTGTGTGCTTTTTTTCTTAGATAAATGCTCTCAAGTCAGATTTACAGCCAATCAAAGATGAATGGGCTCACTTTGAATCTAAAATGAGTGCAGCAGAACTGCAAACAACCGGGGTGGTCTACAAGCTGGAGCTCTGCAGAGTTCCTGCGTTCTCATCTGAGCAGAGCCGAACTCATGTGGAGCACCTGCAAGTGAGTAAACGACTCTAAATGAAATCATTCCACTGGAAAAAAGATTGGAAATGTTGTACTTTTTCTAAATTGTAAGGTCGTTAAGGGTCAGTGTATCTTTTGGTCATTTTATTTATTTTTTATTTAATATTGAAAGTAGAAAATGAGAAAACGGCTCCTCTTTCTTTCAATATTAAATAAAAAATCAAATGACCAAAAGATACACTGACCGTTAACGTTATAAACTTCAATGTTTAAACACCAATTTTATTCTCCCAACATGACAATTCACATAATATAAATATTCAACATTGCCATTACTGTTAGCAATGTGATTTATTGGGTATTATATTATTATGCTTCTTAACAGGAGCTTGAAAGGGAGCTGAACCAATCAGAGACCTGGACCCAGTTAACTGAGGTGTTCTCTAACTTGAAAGACAAACTCAACCCTTATGCGTCTAAACTTTTGTCTGATCGTCTCGAGAAGGAGACAACTCGGTAAGTAATTTTACTTTACATACTTTAAAATGGTAGCATCTTTATAAATTAGCTAATGAATCTGTTTATTTGATAGTTTAGTTGAGTGAATCATTTATTAAAGATGAATAATGCAAACAAACTGATTCACTAAAATGAATCAGACTTTGCGATGCAAAGAGAGAACAGAACATGCTTGATTTTTAAGTTTTGTTTGTCTGGACCTATGTGGGTATTAATGTTGTTTTCTTTTCAGACATCAAGCGGTGACTGAAGATGTGCATGCAGATTTACTAAAAGCCCAGAATGCATTGCGGCTTTGGCTGGAATACGAGCGCCTCACAGGAGAGTGCTGTGTTCATCTAAATCAGCACTGGGAGAGGCTTGGAGAGCTTATGAGTTCTTCAGACAGAGAAGAAAACACTGTAGAGCTGCTCAACAGCAGGATGCAGGGCATCAGTGTGAGTAATTAATAGTATCTAGGCCCCTTTAACATCTGGCATTAGGATGTGTTTCCTATCCAGATAGCATCTGGATATTCTATAGCTGGAGAGAATTTACTTATTCATTCCATCCACATCTCCAGTGTTATCAGACAGAGGTTTGATCACACTTATCCAAGAAATGGAACATGCCAATTGCATATTACTTGAAATATTGTTAATTAAATGAGATAGTAATTTTAGATTTTAAATCTAATGTGATTATTGGCATCAATTACCTAAAAATGCATGCTAATGCCAGGTGAGAGCTCAGTGCAAATGAGAAATCCATCGAAATAAAATAGATCAGAAGTACAGAACACAATCAAGTACATAAGTAAAAAGGTTAGTGGTCAACAAAAGGGATTACAACAACAACCCTTAAAGCATACTAAACCCATACAATTCACAGCAATAATGATGCACAGAAATATTTTTATGTTAAACTGCTTGTTTGTAAATATAAGGTGCTGGTTTTGTATTATTTTTTTGTAATTTGTAATAAAATGCAAAGTAACAATGCACAGTGAAAAAACAGACCTAAATAATAGCCAATTTCAGCATGTACTTGTTAAGTGCTAAAGTGTTCTAGTCCTACAGATGGGTCTGCAGTACTTCAGTCCAGTTGTGCTTTTGAAAAGAAGGAACATTGAGATCTGAGCTGGAGCTTTTCTCTGTGGGCTAAAAATACCAAATGAGACCTGTGATACTCTTACCAAAAAATGTTCAACACAAAAGAACATAGAATCATAAATCAGATCTTATTCAATTTGTTTAAATTGGCATTTTTCCCCTTAAAATGCATACACATGGTTTCTTAAACGAACAAAAAAAGAAAAGAAAAGATGAGCTTATAATTGCTGTTTAAACTTAAACACAAACAAATAATATGTCTAACAGATGTTAATAATCAATAAATATTTCATAACTAATTTTTTGATTGTCTGAATAATGTGTGTCTATAAAATTATATTTTTGAATAATTTTATGTGTCTATAAAATGAAAATAAATAAAATGATGAAAAAAGCAAAAAGTAATTCATTTTTATTGAATTACTGTTTTTATTATTTAATGTTTTTTAGTAGCTGCCGTATTTATTTAATAAATGTTTTTCTTACCCTCTACTGATTCCGTCTTAACTTTCAAAAATAGATATCAGTGGCTCACTTACAAATTGAAGGTTGCATGTATTTCATCAGAAATAAAGAAAGAACTGTAACATTGTTAAATATTTTTTCATTTAATAACAATAATAATAATTTCTATTTAAAAAAATATTTTAAAATGTAATTTGTTCCTGTGATGGCAAAGCTGAATTTTTAAGCATCATTACTCAAGTCTAAAGTGTCACATGATCCTTCAGAAATCATTCTAATATGCTGATTTGCTGCTCAAGAAACAATTCTTAGTATTATCAGTATTTCAAATAATTGTACTGCTGAATATTTTTCCAGATTCTTTAATGAATAGAACATTCAAAAGAACAGCATGTAATTGAAATGGAAATCTTTTGTAACATTATAAGTGTCTTTACCATCACTTTATATCAATTTAATGCATCCTTGCTGAGAAAAAAAATATTACAAGTCATTAAAAACAAAATTTTATGACATGATAAATTATGTAATTTCCTTTGTGGTTCTTCTAACCCAGGGGTAGGCAAGTTCGGTCCTAGAGAGCCACAAGTCCTGCAGAGTTCAGCTCCAACCCTAATCAAACACACCTGAACAAGCTAATCAATGTCTTCGGGATTACTAAGGCTATAGGCAGGTGAGTTTTTTTTTTCAGGGTTGGAGCTGAACTCTGCAGGACTGCGGCTCTCTAGGACCGAACTTGCCTACCCCTGTTCTAACCCAATGTCTAAAAAACAATGTCTTTCACAGGCTCTAGAGAAAGACATGCCTGCCTTGCAAAGCAGTGTGGGAAAAGTCCTGGAGGCCTCAAAGCTTCTCACTGGACATGTGAAACCCCAGTCAGCCCCTCTAATCAAATCAGAAACCAGGTTGCTGTCACGTGACCATGTGCATCTTGGCAAGGCACTTTCTGACATTGAGGCACAAGTTCAGGTAAGAGCGACAAGTTGATATCTTTAAAAGACTAAATACAACATTAAAGTCATTTGATTGATCTGCCGACCGATGACAACATTTATACAACGTCACACACAAGTGTTGTGCTGTTCTTGATCCATAGGAGGAGCTGGAGGAGCACCGCCGTTTCAGCACTGAGTTGAAATCAATGGAGCAAAAACTTAAACACTTTGAGAGTGTTATGAGCTCCTCCGCTGCAAGCATGGAAAGACTAAAGGTGAATCTGTGGCACTTCTTTCATTGATTGTTTTCATTGATTTTCTTTTTATCCTCTTCTTTGTGTTTTAGAGCAAACTAAAAGGTTACAGTTTGATTTTATGTAAATCTTTCTCTCTTTTTCCGTCTCTAAGATGGTTCTGTTAGATCTGAGTGGGCTGAACCCTAACCTTGCTGCTCTGAATCAGATGAGTTTCGGACTCTCCTTAAGCTCTGCAGAGGAGGAGAGGTTACAGACCCTCAACACACAATGGGTTCAGGTCTTCTCTCAGGCCACAGACCGACACCGGCAAGTCAAACTTCACTAAATTAAAGCTGTTCGATTCTCTTAAACATTTTGATTTAGCCCGAAATAGACTTGATTCCATATATCTTAGTAAAACGGATAGTTTACCTAAACATGAGAATTTTGTAATTTACTCACCCTCAGGTTGTTTCAAACCCTTTTAAAACTCTCCTGTTGTGTTCCATCGGGGAAATACTGGTTTGGAACAACATGAGGGTGAATTTTCATTTTTGGATGAACTATTACTTGAACACTTTTTTCCAAATTTTTACACCCTAGAATTAGCTGTAACTAAACTGTGTCTGGTGAATGCCAATGCACATCTCTGTCTGTAGGAAGATGTATGGAGAGCTGCTGCATGCTCAGAACTTCCAGCAGAAGTGCCAGTGCTGGATGGAGCTCCTGGACAAAATCGAGGCTGGGTCATCCAATCAGACGTCTGGAAACTGTGCTGCTGTAAGAGAGCAGCTAACTGCACATCAGGTAGAGCATACAGTTATGAAATCCAATAGAAAATTATTTTCTAATATTTAGTTTCATCATGTGAATCCTGATGCTTCATAATGACCATGTGCACTTGCATTCCATATTCCATAAGATCCTGTTCTGATAAATCTTTATTCTAAAACAATACTATTGGAATATTTGTGGCATTTGTAATCAAAATCTTTTTTTTTCTCCTCCGTTTGCTTGACACATTTCCAATGTTTATATCATATAGCACATAGAATAACTTGTATTTAGACATGCATAGATATAAATAAATATTACATTATGGATATGAAAAAGACAAAGAATTGCTAGTTAATGCTAGCTATGATTTATAGAAACCAGAATTTTGACTTAATCATTTCATGGCATTAATACTATTAATACTACATAAGTTACTTATACTATTAAGGTTTGGGGTTGATAAAGAGTGTTTTTTGTTTTTTTTACATTTTAAGTGTTTTATGATCACCAAGGCTGATTTATTTAAGCAAAAATACAGTAAAATCAGTAATACTCTGAAATAATATTACAATTTAAAGTTAACTGTTTTCTATTAAAAATTGAAAATGAATTTTCAGCAGCCAGTGCTCCATTCTTCATTGTCACATAAACATTTATGATTATTATCAATGTTGAAAACAGTTGTACTGCTTAATATTTTTGTGATAATTGTGTTTCAGGATTCTTGATTAATAGAAATATATAGAAATAACATTATTTGAAATATAAATCCTTTGTAACGTTATATATGTTCCCTAACTCTTTTTAATAAAATAAGAGCAACAGGAACTTTTGGTTATAGAGTATTGTGTAATTTGTTTTTGAAATGGTTGAACGGAGCTCATCTATTCATATATTAGTAATAAATCTTCCAGAGGCTGAAAGTGGAGGTCCTCATCAGCCAGCAGCTACAGGATGCCATGGTCAGTGAGGCTTCACGCTTCTTGGAGAGCAGTCAGAATGAGGACAGGTGAGCATTTATAACACTACACTCAATAACTTTTTCCCTATTACTCGGTAACCTCAGAATTTTCTTACTAACCTCCAGTGTGGGGCTCTGCCATGGATAAGAAATCAAAGAATGTGGTGTAATAATTTGTTCAGAACAGGATGTCTCCCGATGAGTAATTAAAAACGAGGTTTTCCAACTGTTTTGTTTTTTCACGGGCTCCAGATGAGGCCATAACTCTTGGAGTTATGTGGTGTGGAAGAGCTCTTTTGAGCTCAGCACTGGAACAAGCTGGCTCACTCTCAGGAAATGAAACCGCATGTGCTACCAGCATGAAATCATTTTTTCTTTTCAGCTGATAAGTGCTGCTTCAGGTGGAACTCCTGCATGGTTTCATTCAAGATGTTTCTTGGGCCTGGTATTTTTTTTTTTTTTTTTTCAATGGCAGGAACGAATATCTTGTAGAGAGCCACATAAAATGTGGGCGGTTTTATTTTTCAGATGTCTGGCAAAGCTAATGGCCAGTGAAATTGCATCTCTATTATGTGTTGCTCATCAGTTGTGACATGGTCTCTTTTTAAAAAAAAAAGAAAATCTGTTAAACCACAATTTAAAAGGATAGTTTACCCAAAAATTACAAATCTGTCATTCTTTACTCACCTTAATGTCGTTCCAAACCCGTAAGACTTTTGTTCAGTTTTGAAACACAAAAGTATTTGTATTGAAATCTGAGAGATTATGGACATTGAAAGTCCATTCACACAAAACTTTCATGATTCAAAATGTTCATAAAGGGACTGTAAAAGAAATCCATATGAATCAAACAATGTAATCCAAGTCTTTTGAAGAGACATGATCGCTTTATATGATGATCGATACATATGGATTCATTTTACAATATTTTTATGAACATTTTGAAGTGCCAAAGTTTTAAGTTAATAAACTTTCAATGGAGGGACAGAAATCGTTCAGGTTTCATTAAAAATAAAATGAATGGGTTTGGGCCGAAAATCGAATGGGTTTGGAATGACATAAGAGTAAGTAATTGGTGACAGAATAATCATTTTTGAGTGAACTAAACACTTTTAACCTGAGTAAATGTTCTTTGATAACTTTTGACTGAATTTACCTTTAACAAACCATGAAAATGTTGACTAACAAATTCCATTGTGAGCAGGAGTCATCTGATCCTGAGACTCACCCAGCTAAAGGCACGATGGCAGGGGACACAGCAGAGGGTCCAGCAGCATGGCAAAAGTCTGGAAGGGCTGATGGGACAGTGGCAACTCTATGAGACCAGCTCGAGGAAACTTTCAAAGCTACTCAGACACATCGAAGAACTTCTGCCACCAGCAGGACTAGCGCCGTGCAGCTTACAGCAACTCCAATGCTCTATAAAAGACTTTGAGGTAAGATTATTCAGTCAAGAGAATATAATGGTCTTTTCAACTCTTTCAGATGCTGATGTTGGACTTCAAAGTCTAATCCAACACCGTCATTAATATCTTTCATGTTTTCTATCACACAGTGGACAGAGGAGCAACTACAGCTTCATGAAGAACTGTACAGGCAGACTGTGGCGGCAGGCGGACAGATCCTTCCGCTATCAGATGTGCAGACGCAGACACGCCTGCAGACTGAACTGGATGCTCTCAAGGAGATGTGGGAGCGAAGCTGTGGCCTTGTGGGGAAAAGAAAGGCTCTTGCAGACACCATAACTCATGTATGTGACCCAGTTCTCACATTTCTGGTTGCTATGTGAAAGTTTCCATTGACAAATAATGCTGTAAATGATTCACATTTACACTATGTAGGGAATAAATTGGTACAGTTTTCAATATATTTAGAATCTGCCAATATTTGGTGTTTTATTCTGTTTGTTTTTTATATACATATATATTTTTTATAAGCATAAGGTTTTGGATCAGTCCGATTAGTGCTGACACCCTTGTCTGTTTAATTCTTTATTTGCATGGACCGAGCAGAATCAATGGTTAATATGGGGGTCTTTCTTAGTCGCCATTGACCTACATAACCTACTGAGCGTTTCACTAATAAAGTGCTTCGTTTTGAGGATGAGAGATCAGCCGTAATCTTGCCATAATCCATAAATGAGGCAGCTGGGCCATATCACACAGAACGAGGGCTTTCAAAACCGAGACTACTAAGCCACTGTGCAGTTCAGAGTCTATATGGGTCATCTGTCATTGTTCACACACAATGCCCTAAGGCCTAAAGTATAGGTAGATGTGGGAACAAAGCTTGGAAAGTGCTGTTACCTATGTGCCTGGTAACTGTTTTATATTCCATTCTACTTCATTTTCAAAACCTTGATAATGTAAGATCACACAGGCTTCAGAGCAACATACATTGATTGCAGTCATAGTCGTACCAACAACAGCATAAATTGTCATGTGGACTTTTGATGACAAGATGTGAATTTATAATCTTATGTTTTTAGCTCCATGGAGCACTTGGACCATATTTGAAGGAATAAATTTGACATTAGGTAGATGTGGGAACAAAGCTTGGAAAGTGCTGTTACCTATGTGCCTGGTAACTGTTTTATATTCCATTCTACTTCATTTTCAAAACCTTGATAATGTAAGATCACACAGGCTTCAGAGCAACATACATTGATTGCAGTCATAGTCGTACCAACAACAGCATAAATTGTCATGTGGATTTTTGATGACAAGATGTGAATTTATAATCTTATGTTTTTAGCTCCATGGAGCACTTGGACCATATTTGAAGGAATAAATTTGACCAATGCAATTGTAAATTAGTTTACAGTGTTCACCGGCAAGTAGTGGGGCTCTGTGTCACCCTAAACTAGAGGCTGATCCCCTGTACTTTTAGATATTATATAATACCAGAGTCACGCCCACTCATAACCAGCTCTGATTGGCTCTTCTGTTAGGAATGATGACGACATTGTTTTGAAGGGGGCTTATAAGGTTGGAAGTGTGTTTTGTGTGCATTTGCTCACAATAATAGGCGGGGGATGATGTATCCCCATGTGAAAGGGAAATCCCTCTTCACTGATCTGAGATGACACAGTGACAGCACCCAAAATACAAGCACATCAGTGGCTCTCATAATCAGAACGTATGCAGTTAAAGGAATGTTCCAGGATCAAGGTCAAAATTGACATTATGCCACACATATTGTTGGTAGAGCTCAAGACTGTATTCAACCTGGAAATTCCTGTCTAAAATAGTATGATCTGGTATTGTTTTTCACAGTGTAGAAAAGATTGTAGAGGCAAACATCTTCCACCGTAATAAAGAGATGCTGCTGTTTCTTTGCAGAACTGGATGCTCTGTGAAACTGGCCTGGCTGAGAGTGCTCTCAAACTGGAAGAGATAAAAGCAAGACTGAAAAGTCCACTGCCAGAGAAGCTAGAAGATCTAAAAATACACATGCAGCTCATCAAGGTAATATATTTTTCTGAAAGTGATGACAGTAAACAGCCAAACAATCAGTTATAATCCCAGATTCAGGTAATTTTGCTGTATTGATAATGTAATTGATATGTAATGTCATATATATATATATATGTATGTATGTATGTATGTATATATATATATACAGTGGGTACGGAAAGTATTCAGACCCCCTTAAATTTTTCACTCTTTGTTATATTGCAGCCATTTGCTA
>NW_015641608.1:484038-485630 GCF_001515625.1 Sinocyclocheilus rhinocerous | reverse complement strand
TACCGAAGCATCAATTTTAGAACTGTTAGAACTGTTCTCTCCAGAAGAGAAGGCAAAATCCCCGCGATAAATAACTCAACCGCTGGGACCCAGGATCACAAAAACTACCCAAACATTGGGTTGTTATGTCTGACCCAGGAGCTGGGTAACACTAAAAAAAACTACCCAAACATTGGGTTGTTACATTTGACCCAGGAGCTGAGTAACACAAAAACTACCCAAACACTGAAAAAATAATTTTAAAAAAATGACTCAAAAGGCTCAACCCAGCATTTGGGTTAAAAAAATAACCCAGGATTTTTTAGAGTGTATGTGTGTGTATTCATATTCGTATTGAACCGTTCGGTACGAGGCTTTCGATTCGGTACGCATTACAAACCGAACAATTCGTTGGACAATTCGCTGCTCAGCTGCCCTGCAATAACCTCCTCTTGCTAGGGTGCGTCGAAAGACGATGAACTTGTATCGACGATAGCCAGAGATATTGTCAAAAACATCAATTATTGGAAATATTAAGAGGATTTGGTATTTCCAATTAATGTAGGCCTGTTACTTTCTTATTTTTATTAGGCCTATTATTATTATGAAGTTACTTTTATTATTAAATAAAAATTACAATTAATTTGCCCCGCAATATTACCGTGCAAATGACGCGCTGCGAGGATAACAAAAGATTAGGCTATTTACTGCTCAATTAAAATGTTTTAAAAAAGGTTTTTCAAAGCAGGTCTATGTGCAATGAATTATAGGCCTATAATTAAAATATTAACTCAGCAGTCATCAATAAAAATCAATGAAATAAAAAGCTTTTATTTCAAGCACCGACTTTCAAAAACAACCTGTTTAACACGAAATACGTTTCTTGTCTTTTTTTTTCACTATGTATGGGCCACAAGAGAAATCTTAAGGGAATAAAAACAGTTAGCTATATACCGTTATCAGCATATGTTGAAGTAGATTCGTCTCTCGGCGTCTCTGAGAGAATATGTGGCGTCAGATGCCGAAAGCTCCGTTGCTCCGCCGTCATTCCGTTTTTACATTCACTTTCTTATTATTACTTTCTTAAAAAGGAGAGTGTATGGATGTTTTTGTTGATCTGTTTCTATTAGGTCAACAGTAGTATTGAATCTCTCCACTAGGGCCCAGTATGAGTCTGAATGTCAGGCACATTCTGATGATGTCATGATTTCGGAGGTTTCTTTGCAGTCGAACCGAACCGAATATATATATATATATATATAAATACAAGAAGAAATTTTCATATTAAAAAAAAATTAAGGATTTAGGATTTTTTTTTGGGACAAAGGTTTGAGAATTTGGAAAATTACAGAGAAAAACTGAAAGGATACATTGGCATAAAATAAAGAAAAATTTAAGATTTGTTCACAATTATTAACCAATGAAATGTAGGCTAATTTGTGATGGTATTGTGCAGATGGTCAGATGTTCTTGCTTCCACTTAATAGATTTAGGATCAACTTAAATCATGCTGCAGAACATGAAGTTATTAATGCAAAAGGGAAACAAACCAAATACTAAACCATCTTGAAATTTATGTACACTACTGTTGAAATGTTTGCTCACCAAAGCTG
>NW_015641608.1:483805-484005 GCF_001515625.1 Sinocyclocheilus rhinocerous | reverse complement strand
ACAGGATCAAAGGAAGCAAAGTTTCCTTACTTTAGCAAAGGAAAACCAGTCTCCTCTTGGCTTATATCGAAATCCTCTGACATTCTTCTTTACAAATCCTCGTTTTGTACTTCTAATTCTTGACCGTTGTTTTGCTTTGATCTCACCCCTGCGTTTCCGCGTGCGTCACTTCTGAGCGTCGCATGCGCAAAGCTGACCTC
>NW_015641608.1:476912-483727 GCF_001515625.1 Sinocyclocheilus rhinocerous | reverse complement strand
CGATCAGGCTCCTGAAGTCCCTCTTCAGTGTCTCCGTCTGCCGCAGCTTGGTGTCGTTAGATGCTCACCAAAGCTGAATTTATTTAATCACCGTATTCATTTATTTAAAACCGTAATAATTTGATATATTATTCATTTAAAATAGCAGTTTTCTAAATGTAATTTATTCCTGTCTTACCGATCCCAGTAGTGTATATTTTAATAACTGTCTTGCTTTCACAAATTGCTGTGTAATATTTAATGAAAAATATATTTATTATTTATATATTTATTCAATAAAAAAAAAAGCATTTTCACTAGTATTGTCAGACTTTTGGACCCTGCTCTATAGTGTAAAATCAGCTAACATTAAATGTACGCATTATTTACGTTTATTTGGTGACTCCTTCAAACATACAATTAATTGTAGAAAACTGCTGCTTGAATTGTGCCAGTTTTTGCTATATTACGTGGGTAATTAGTCATCAATTGGCATCAGGAAGGGGGCCAACACTTTTTCACACCACTGTATATATTTATTCAATCAAAAAAAAAAGCATTTTCACTAGTATTGTCAGACTTTTGGACCCTGCTCTGTAGTGTAAAATCAGCTAACATTAAATGCACGCATTGTTTACGTTTATTTGGTGAATCCTTCAAACATACAATTAATTGTAGAAAACTGCTGCTTGAATTGTGCCAGTTTTTACTATAATAAATGGGTAATTAGTCATCAATTGGCAGAGACAGTTTACAATTCCTGATTGGCTTTGATGACTGTTAAACAAAGTGCTTTTATCTGCCAACTGAGTTCTGCTGTATTTTAATACACTCAAACTATTACCAAGGTAAAGAAAAAAACACCTGTTGATATAATCATGTCACTTTAGAAAAGTGTTTATAACCCATCTGCTGAGATTGATTTTATTTCTTGTTGATTAAGCCCTGATGAGGAACAGTCCTTCAATAAAGGTGGGTGAAACTGACAAACAAAAGAAATAATAGTGTCTTTAACATGTTTGGCCTTTACCCCATCATCACCCCTTTCCATGCTGTTATGGGTGCTCTGCCCTCCCCCCGTTTTCCCTCCAGCCTCCCCTCTCCGCCTCCTCCCCTCCCCCGTCCCATCCAGCGGGCCTTAATCCTGAGCGCTAATGACAGGGACACAGAGAGAGGGGGAGAGAGGACTAGGGTTAGCGTGCGGCAGAGGAGGGGAGTTTAACTTGGCGCTGGTTGTCGTGTTATGCAGGAGGACGAGAACTCATTGCAGATTTGGGCTGGAGGACTGAAAGAGCTGACCACCATGAAGGCAGACGTGTCTCAGTACGTGCTGCCCACAGACACCGTGCTGCTCCAGGGACAGGTGGAAGAACTTCACAGCCAATGGGAAGAACTGTGCTTGAAGGTGAGTGGGTGTTTGTGTTTGAGAGGAGAGAGAGACAGAGAGAGTGAGAGTAGGAGGGAAAGAGAGGCTGTTGTCCAGGCAGCGTTGAAAGGCACACAATGATTCACCGTTGGAAGTTGGGGGGAAACTTCACAGTTCCGCATGACACAGAAAAAGAGAGGGAAAATGAGAATGTATATGAATTGATCTAGGTTCATAGTTATTATAATAGTTTTCTCATCAGAATGATGTCCTGAGACACATTTGTTTCTGACATGAAAAATAGCACAAGAAAAAAAAAATTCACCTGCCTTAAAGGGACAGTTCAGACCAAAATGAACATTTTCATTTACTTGCCCACTAGCTGGTCCATACTGTGTTTTTTCTTCTGTGGAACACACAAGGAGAAGTTTTGAATCATGCAAGTCTCTCTTTTCCATGCCTTACAGAGAATAGAGAATGAATGCCCATTCAAGATTCAAAAAGGATGCAGAAATCCCCGTAGAAGTATCATGAAAGTTGTTCCTATGTCTCGTGCACTATATCAGATTCAGAAGACTTGGAATTATTTTCATCTGTTAGGATGTTACCACTACAGCAGAATTATTAAGTCATTAACGAACAGTTGAACTCAAAAACTTGATCAGTTAAATTCATGATTAAATCATTCAGAATCAGACCAGTTTTGTGAACTGAATGAACCAGTACACTGAAAAGATTTGATCTATTTTTTTTTTATTGAATAACGCCTTAAATTAATGTTATTTACTCATGCCAAGCTATCATATGACTTCAGAAGACTTGAAATATAGCACAAGAGACACATGGACCACTTTTTGGAGCTTGACAGCTCTACTAATACTATTGGCCAGGATAGTTCTCAAAAATTTACTTTTTGTATTCTGCGGAAGAACGAATGTTTTTTCGGTTTGGTTAATGATGAGTTTTCATTTCTGGGCAAACAATCCCCTTAACATTAAATCTTTGCTATAATTACATTAGTTTTGCTCTTTATTAAATAGAATAACGTCTATTTTAACTCACACTTCAATATGCATTACTTATTTAGCTAATTTTTTAAGTTGCTTCCCAGGCATTTTAAAGGCTGATTGAGGACTTTTTTCTGAGATTATCTGTCTAGCGCAGGTGTCCGGTCTGCCGTCATTAAGTAAAGTAGCTGAATGGCCCGCTGACGTTTGAATGGAGTTGCACTTGTAACTAAACGGCCTGAGCAATTAAAAACAGAAAGGCAACATTTAGGACAGATCGTTGCATGGCCTACGTCCAGCCCTTGGTCTTGTCACCACATAACGCAGTGTGCCTTGTTTAATGAACCCCTTTTCAGTTTGTGGAGTTGTTGTTGCGAGTTTTCAGTCCTGTCTTTATTTGAAATTCTGGCCGGACGCCAGAACCGAGCCAATGAGGTCAGTCTACGTTGTGCGTCAGTGTCTGCGGCCAACAGGTTGCAGGTGGAAACATTCCCTGGAATGAGTGACAGATGGCAAAGCTAGGCCTTGTTTTTCTTTTATTTGTCTTTGCATATGTGTTGGGGCAAGTGGCTTGGGCTGAAGGAAATGCATCAATAATGCGTTCAACAAAAAGGCTGTGAATAGAAGTGATCAACTAACCTCAATGTCCTTGTGCTTTCTTTTAAACTCATGATTAATATTCTTGTTTTGAAGGAAAACTACAATATCACATTCTCTTACAGCTCTAAGTGTGACATTAATGGATCAAGGAAAACGTATAGCCTTCACTGACAAATGTAGCATGGAAAATGCCTTCGTTCTTTTTAAAAGGCTGCATGTAAGCCCCAGCAATCTAGGACTGACACAAGCAACAGGGAACTACAAAGCATTGCCCGTGTCCCCTAGTGTGTCTTGGTATTAGTACATACTAATAGACAAGCCCCTTACTGACAGAAAGCAGTAAAAGCGAGTAGGCCTTTGCTTTTTACTCTTTTGCTTAATAGTCCAGTAATCAATCTCACAGCGTGCGATGAGTTTCGTTAAAAGCCTTTTCGGATGGCCTGCTTTTAAAGAATAAAGTCATATAGTTGTAACCTGACACCTTTGTACGGAGTTGTTTTCAAGTCTTTTCTCATGTGTGAATTGGGGTAGTGAACCAGCCACAAAGAGTGCAAGTTCTTCTGTACTCTCTCTAGCACTTGAGAGTAGGACATATGCTCTCAAAGATATTTCCTGAATGAATAAATGTCATTATAATGAAAAATAAAATGTCATTACCAGTGCTGATATCTGGGAAACTTTTCAGTCTTTACTGTAAGAAAATGTTTTTTAATACTTCTAACATTTTTGTCATACTGAAGCATTTTAACACTTTATTCTTCCTCTTGTGTGTAGGTGTCACTTCGCAAGCAGGAAATAGCTGATCGCCTGAACGCCTGGATCATCTTCAATGATAAAGACAAGGAGCTCTGTGATTGGCTGACGCAGATGGAGAAAAAAGTGGCACACGGGGGCGAAAACCTTAGTATTGAGGAAATGATGGAGAAACTTAAAAAGGTAGAGTTTGGTTTTCTTTATAGCTATGATTTTTTTTTTTTAACTCCTTAAAGGGAAAGTTCATCCAAAAATGAAAATTCCCACTCAGCCTTTTGTTCTATAAACATACAACTTGCGTTTTCTTTATAGCTATGATTTTTTTTTTTTAACTCCTTAAAGGGAAAGTTCATCCAAAAATGAAAATTCCCACTCAGCCTTTTGTTCTATAAACATACAACTTGCACTACCTCCCTTCAAATGTTCTATAAGGGTCTATAAGATATTTTTTAAAGAAATCTCTTATGCTCACCAAGGCTGTATTTATTTGATCAAAAAATACAGTAAAACAGTAATATCATGAAATATTATTACAATTTAAAATAACTGCTTTCTGTTTTAATATATTTTAAAATTCCTTTGATGACGGTGCTGAATTTTCAGCAGCCATTACTTCACTGTCACATGATCTTTCAAAAATCATTTATATTTATATCATATGTCAGATGTCAAATCATAATATGTTCATGTAAACTTTATATATATATTTTTAGAACTGTTTGATGTTTGATAAGAAATGCATATTTCAAAATTATAATTTTATTAAAAATTATATAAATATCTTTACTGTCACTTTTGATCAATGTAATGCACCCTTGCTTAATAAAAGTATTAGTTTATTAGTAATTAATTACATTGCTAAACCCCCTGTTTTTATAGTTACATAACCATAACAACATGTCACTTTAAGATAATTTCAGGAAAAAGCATCACATGGGTCTGTTTCCATGTGCCTTTGTCATGGCGAGTTTCTGTTGTACATTTGTAAGGAGCTTAAGTAGGCCAGTAATATGGTATTATATGGTGTGTGCTATTATGAGTATCTATGAAGGATTAAAGCAGTCTCAAATGAACAGCACGCTTAAGCGTTCCCAAGGGAGGCCCCACAGATTTTACATTTCACAGAGGCTCTGTTCTATCCACTCACATAGCATTTGTTAATTTTTTCTCAAACATGCTACAAATGTACATTGTTTTCTAAACATCATAGATTAGCTCTAATCTAGTTTACTGCATGTACTATAAAATTGAGGGCAGAGTGCTGTACTGCATAACTCTGTTCATTTGTTTACCTCTTTGTTCATACGCAACAATAGCCTCGTATGTGCAGTTTCTCTCTCACCATCAAACAGTGCAACCTCAAGCACTCTGCAGTCATTAGCATGTAGTTTACCGTGGAGGTTTTGGAGGGTTTCAGGCCACATCACTAATGATCACATATCAGAAAACTGGCCATTGTCTCTTTCTAGCTCAGTTACTGATGGCCAGTGCCATCTATATAATAACTATATAACTATATAATAGTATAATAACTCTGCTGCCTGCTGTTCAAAGTGAGCCAGGTTGGACTAAACAAAACAGGTGAACCCTTAAAAGCAGAGAGGATAATGAAAAGGATTTGGGCTGCCGAGGGGTCAGTGTGAATAATTGTTCCTCTTTTCTTTTCTTTTTTTTTTTAAATGAGGGCTCATGCTGAGAGAAGGAACATAGTTTTGACAGCTGTCGGTTTTGTTTGGGATGGCTGTGTTAATGACTAAAGCACATGAGAGGCCGCTGCTCATTGTGCACATCTCTCTTCAGGACTGCATGGAGGAGATTAACCTCTTCAGCGAGAACAAGAGCCACCTCAAGCAGCTGAGCGAGCAGCTCCTATTGGCCAGCGACAAGGCTAAGGAGGCAGAGATCCACGGGGCCTTGCAAGATGTCAATGACCGCTGGCAGCACCTGTTCGACCACACTGAGGCCAGGTGAGCAAAAAAACAAATGAGCCAAACTGAACTGTGGTGAATAAATGCTTTGAGGAATAAATGCTAAATTGATAAAACTCATTTCTTTCCGTTTTGCCTGATGTTTGCTATTGTTGCTCTGTATCCATTGATTAATGGCTGATCAAAGCTCTTTGTTTGTTTAAATGTCTTAGCCTTCATCACTTCTGGTTTCCATTCAAGGACTGACTGATTGATTGGTTCTTTCATTTGTGCATTTCTGCCTCATTTTTAGACCTGTTGGTGGTGACAAAGCCTTTGATTAGACTTTTATATAAATTTTTGAGGCATTTAACAGATTCTTTTATCCAGACTGAAAAACAGAAAGTGCTTAACCTTTCAGTGTGAGACTGTTGTGATCAGTAGATGGTTAGCAAGTAGTTCAAAAAGCTGATGATGGGAAAATAACTCTTTCCTGTGCAAATATAAACATGTAGAGGAAAGTGGTGTAAGAAGTGCCTTTGTCCAGCAATTAATGCCTGTAGTTAGAAATGCATATATGAAAAGCCTTTAATTGCTAAAAATTTGGGAAATACTAGTATATAACTCGAGCGCGACACACTGAAAAAGCTGCGAGGCGCAATGGTCAAAGATTTCCATCTAGCGTCATATTTACATAGAAAAGCTATTAAAAAAGCAGTGGAGCTTTGTAGACAGCTCTATCACGTCATCTCCATAAGAACGATATGATTGCCAGAACGACTTTACCGGGATTTTTGAAAGGGTCATGTTCACACATGATCTCTTAATGGTAACTTCCCGGTAATTTACCAGTAAAGACTGTATGTGTGAAAGGGGCTTAACTCTTCCTCTGCATATGCGGTGAGTTTAGGTTGCTTAATTAACGTTCATCTGGGAAAACTCACTTGATTTGTAAGGTAAATCATTTAAGTCTATGCCAACACAGGAGAATACATCAACATATTTCTAAATATGCGATTTATTGTACATCGCGATTTCAAGATAAAAGTTTCTGACTTTGCATGTGGCCATATATTAAAATTAAATGGATTTAAATGTCGTTGAATCACATGAAATATCACCAGGCCATTGGCGCCCTCTGCAGGTATTTGTTATAATATAGGCATATTACATTATGTATTTAACAGTGTTGTTCAATAAAAC
>NW_015641608.1:438928-476902 GCF_001515625.1 Sinocyclocheilus rhinocerous | reverse complement strand
ATCCGCGGATTAATTGCAAAATTTAACCATAATAGAGTATAAGTTTATCATTTGTTCGTATTTACACAAGCAAGCGAATTTTAAACAATCCCAGAGAGAAAAGGCGAAAGGGAACTCGATTCGTTACTCGCGCGCTGTTCTCGCGCACAGCCGCACACACATGAAGCGCACACACGTTTCAGACGGCGCGTCCCACCATAATCTGTAGTCTGAGCCTGTCAAGGGCTAATGGCAATGGCAGATACGTTACTAGTTAGTTTCAACGAAAATCATTTTCTTTTTTTGTTTGCCAAATAACCCTGTGTATGTGTCCGCCCCCCCAACCCCTGGAAAAAAGTTCAGGCTCAGGATTTTTTTTTGCTTTAACCCCTGAATATTGAATTATTATTATGATTATTATTATTATTATTATTATTGCAATTACTGTTCAATGTTGTTATTAACCAAAAGATAAAATAAAATGTAAAGATAAAAATTAAGTTAAAAATTGATAATTGTAAGCTTTTGTAAACAAAGTTTAAACGAATTAAAACGTTGCCTTGGCAACTAACTGAAATAAAATTAAATAAAATAATGTTCAAGAAGTACTAGAATTACTTTTAAAAAGTACATTTTAAAAAGTAAACTAAAGCTAAAAAACTAAAAAAAAAAGTATAAAAATGACAAAAGCAAATAACAAAATTAATTAAAAAAAAGAACTACAATTAAAATGAAAACTCAATATAAAAATAAAAGCTAATTCAAAATATAAATTAATACTATAATTGTGTATAAATTATACCAAAATAACACTGGTACTGTTAAAGTGTTTAAAACTCGTTCACTATATTGAAACATTATGAATATTAAACCTTTTCCTCACTGCTTTCTAAAAATACTTTAGAATTTTTTTTGTCTCATTTACATTGAAATGAAATCATTCACGTGTCCCCCAATGTTTCAGCCTGACCCTGGATGCAATTCACCCCTAATGTGGAGCAAGTTGCCTCGCTAGACTATTTTTAAAAATATTTTATTATTATTATTATTATTTTTAGGAAATGTCATATTTCTATGTCCCAGTGTTATAGATGACTTGCGCTAAGTTCAGTTAATAGTAGATATGCTAGAATATATCATATTATTAATTTCTCCTTGCCAATTTACAGCAAGCTTTCCCCACTAATAGAACTAATTTACTTATTTTTTTCTCCATGTACTCATTTATATCTTCAGAATTTGATGTGATCTTCAGTACTATGGATGGTTACCACAGCTGGCATATGCTCTAATAATCATAATCTCATTAAGTCAGTTGGAAATTTGCACATACCGAGTATATGAATCAGGTGGTGGTCCTAAGCAAGCAAACAAACAACTCCATGCTTTCCAATCTTGTCTACGATGTCACCAGCCTCTCATGTAATTGGTCAGTCCTGCGGTGTGACGTGTTCTGAAGCAGCCAGATGGTGCTAATACTGAAGGAGGGGGGAATTAACGTAGCCCTCACTAGTGTCGTTGGCTTCAGCTTTGCCATATGGCTTGTATGGTTTGTCCTAGTCCCACTGTATAGCTGGGAGGGGGTGGTGGGGGACAATGGTCTGTCACCTCATATTATCTCTTATGAACAGGGGCACAATGGGGCCAGGGGGACAGTATGTACTCAGGCACGCTATAATCACACAGCCGGCCATCTGCAGGTATGGCTGCTCAGACAGTTTGTGAGGCCATGCGGTCAATCAGACAACAGAACGAGAAGTTTCACACTGTCACACTTAAATGGTTCGAACACCCTTTGTCTGTGTTTCAGTGTCATCTGACCTGGGCTTATCAGACCTTTTTCTTTGGTTGGGTTTCACGTCAAGTGTAGTAACCAAACTTTAACAGGATTTCATTGGGTTCCTTCCAAACTACACAGTCTCAGATTCCAAAGAAAGCGGTCACTTGACTGATTTATAAAGGGGTTAGTGCTTTTCTTTAAAAAATGACTTACTTTGTCACAGAAAATACATTTTAATCTAGTGGAGGTTATAAAAGACTTTTGGACACATTCAGGTTTTCATCAAAATGTCCAAGAAGATTTGTTATCACAAGTTTTTTTCCAAAATGGTCTATTTGATAATGCTCTGGAATCAAAATGAATATGCAATCTCTCTCTCTTTCAGGGTGAAAAAGCTGGCAGAAACGCTGGTGACAGTGCAGCAGTTGGATAAGAACATGAATAACCTTCGCTGTTGGCTCACTCGCATTGAAGCTGAGCTGGCCAAACCCATTCACTACAGTATCTGCCATAGAGATGAGATCCAAAAGAGACTGGCTGAGCAACAGGTCAGCAAATCACAAATTTAAAAAAATTATATAATAGAAGATTTAATTGGCTGAAATACTGGATTGTAGATTAGTGTAAGTGTGTATTGTCTTTTGGGACTGGCACATTTTTATTTAATTTTTTTTTATGCATAAACAAATTCTGAAAAATTCTGCCAATGCAACAACTTATTCCAAATATATGTGACCCTGGAGCACAAAACCAGTCTTAAGTTGCTGGGGTACATTTGTAGCAGTAGCCAACAATACATTGTATGGGTCAAAATTATAGATTTTTTTTATGCCAAAAATCTTTAGGATATTAAGTAAAGATTATGTTCCATGAAGATATTTTGTAAATTTCCTACCGTAAATATAGCAAAACTTAATTTTTGATTAGTAATATGTATTGCTAAGAACTTCATTTGGACAACTTAAAAAATTTTTTTTTAAAAATTGAGAAAATCACATTTAATTTTTTGCACCCTCAGATTCCAGATTTTCAAATAGTTGTATCTCAGCCAAATATTGTCCTATCCTAACAAATTAATGGAAAGCTTATTTATTCAGCTTTCAATTTAAAAAAAAAAAAGACCCTTATGACTGATTTTGTGGTCCTGGGTTACATATTGTCTGAAAAGAAAACTTAATTTTTGATTAGTAATATGTATTGCTAAGAACTTCATTTGGACAACTTAAAAAATTTTTTTTTAAAAATTGAGAAAATCACATTTAATTTTTTGCACCCTCAGATTCCAGATTTTCAAATAGTTGTATCTCAGCCAAATATTGTCCTATCCTAACAAATCAATGGAAAGCTTATTTATTCAGCTTTCAATTTTTAAAAAAAAATGACCCTTATGACTGATTTTGTGGTCCTGGGTTACATATTGTCTGAAAAGAATCCTTAATATAATTTAGTTTTCTTATCAGGTGAATTTGTCTTGTTTGAGGAATGTTGTGATTTTTTTTTTCTTTCTGGAAATTAAAAATACTTGTTAGGGAATGTTTTTTTTTATTAATCAAATTTCGATTAATTTATTAATAATAATTTATTATTTTAATTGTCTGTAATTGAAATGAATTATTATTCTTTTTCATGATATACAGACTGTTTAAAGGGCTAATTCATTGAGCTTTCAATAAAACGGTGTAAACGTGAAAACATTTTGAAACCAGAAAAAGGGCTGCAGCGTTCCCTTTTGCCAAAAAACTAAAACATTCACAATGCACTTCTGATTTGTCAGTCTTACTGTCCATGGGCAGGATTACCAAATATGTGGAAGTTTGTTCTGTAACAATTATTTATTTACATATACTACTGATATTATAACAATACAAAGCTGGTTGAAAATAAGCTAACTTATCTTTCAACTGTTTGATAAAGTGTCAAGTATGTCTTTAACATATGTGTGCATGTTTAGGACCTGCAGCGTGACATCGAGCAGCACACCGAGAGAGTGGCATCTGTGCTCACCCTGTGTGACGTGCTTCTGCGCGATGAGGATGCCTGCAGCAGCAGCGATGGAGAGAATGACTCCATCCAGCAGACCACGCAGCGCTTGGACAAGCGCTGGAGAAATATCTGCTCCATGTCTCTGGAGAGGAGGCTGAGGTATGGCCATTTATCCAGATGACTCCAATCTGAAACACACCATCACTGCTCACAGATGTTTAGTCATTCTGTTGCATTCCTTTATGGAAGGAAATTTCAAGATTAAGAAACTGCTTTCCTGATTAAGATTCACAGCTCCCTGTTGAGCAAGAGACTTGCTTTGCATGATAAAATGTGTTCATTTTTAATGCCCCTGTAACCTCACCAAACATTTGAGTTGAACAGATTATGCTTTTGAGGAAGATGACATCATATATTTGATAAATAAGCATAACATGAATTACAGTACAGATAAATTAATGTATTTTCAAGTGCACACATGCACATTGAGTATTAAAGTATTAAATTACATTGTTTATTATTATGATTTCATTTTAAATATACATTTATATAACAGACTATTTGTTTTTAATTACTTATGTCTGTTTGCAGGATTGAGGAGACATGGAGACTGTGGTGTAAGTTTCAGGAGGATTACTCTTCCTTTGAGGACTGGCTGAACGTAGCAGAGCGCTCCGCTGCTGAACCCAATTCATCAGACAGAACGTACACTGACGCCAAAGAGGAACTCCAGAAATATGAGGTTTGATTCCAACAAAATGCTTAACTAAGAGCCTTCGAATGGCTGTGCTACTGGACCATTATGTTTACATCATTTAGTGCAAGTCAAATGTTCAATCCTGATGTTTTAGGAACACGGTCAGTACGATTAAGGGAATATCAGATTCCTCAAGCAGTCATCTATTGACAGTGTGGGCTGTGCAATTAATCGCATGCGATTGTCATGCGCATCTCGTCAGTAAAGCCGGTTCCGTGATTGGTAGTAAATCTCCATCACCTGCTTTCAGATGGAGTGGCATTTACTACACAAGAGCCGTAGTTCACTGACAAGCTAGGCAATATCGCGTTCATAACCGCAGATGAATCGCATTCGATTATGATCGCAATATTGCCTAGCTTGTCAGTGAACTACGGCTCTGTGTAGTAAATGTCGCTCCATCTGAAAGCAGGTGATGGCGATTTACTACCAATCACGGAACCGGCTTTACTGACGAGATGCGCATGACAATCACATGCGATTAATTGCACAGCCCTATCGTCTATGGCCTGTCTGTAGTTTTTAATTTACTGAATGTTTTAGTCATTCATGCATGACTTCAGAAATGTTAAAAACACTCACTATTTGCATGGAAATGGAGTGTTAAAGTAGATATTTTTGAATATTAATTTAATTAATTTAATAGAGTATACAGTAATAGCAGTTTGTGGTCATAGTTAGTAGTGTTTGATTTGTTGTTTTAGGTTTTCCAAAGGCAGGTACATGAGAGCCTGATCCAGCTGGAGATTATTAATAACCAGTACAGACGACTGGCGCGGGAGAACCGTGCCGATGCAGCCAGCAGACTCAGGGCCATGGTGCATCATGGGAACCAGCGATGGGACACGCTCCAGAGGAGAGTGACTGCAATCCTGCGCAGACTCAGAGTGAGGACACGGACACACTATTTTTTTCATGTCACCTGTGCATTTATGTTTGCTTGAGTGCATAAATGAACCTCTTTTTCTCATTTAGCATTTCACAAGCCAGAGAGAAGAGTTTGAGGGAACCCGTGAGAGCCTCCTTGTCTGGCTGACTGAGATAGACCTCCAGCTGACCAATGTGGAGAACTTCTCAGAGAGCCATCTCCAAGACAAGATGAAACAGCTGAAGGTTAATAAACAGTGTTTCCTTGAAATGAAGACGTTTAGTCTATAGATAGAAAGAATAAATGATGACAGAATTTAACTGAACTTTCTTACTCTCCAGAGTTTTAAGAAGGAGATCACTCTGAACACCAATAAGATTGATGCTCTGATCGTGTTTGGGGAGGGTCTGATTCAGAGGAGCTGTCCTCAAGACGCTGTTGAGATAGAAGATGAGTTAGAGGAACTGCACACGTACTGTCAAGAGGTGTTTGGCAGAGTGGCCCGATTCCACCAGCGCTTCACCAGTCTCCGCCCGGTATTATAAACGCTCACATTTTTTTACATTGTCTTATGTAACATATTGTGGTTCTAAATGTATTTGGATATTTTGAGACCCTTTTGAACCTTTTTGCGAATTAGCTTTCTTGAAAAGTGTTTGTGCTAAACTACCATTCAGAAGTTTGAGGTTAGTAAGTAAGGGCTGCCGAAAATTCAGCTTTTTTTTTAAATAGAAAAAATATATATAAATTGTAATAATTATTTCACAATATTAACATTTGTACTGTTAAGTCTCTTGGAGACTTAAAAAAACTTTTTTAAAAATCCCCAAACTTTTAAAGGGTAGTGTATATTTCTTTAAACATCTTTTTACAGTGACAAATGTAGTAGAATTGTGCAAATAACTTTTTATATGGGCCATGTTATAGGAGTATGAATGCATGAATGACAGTATTTTCTCTTTGAAGCAGCTGCAGGAGCAGCTGGACGTCTTTGATGGTGAACAGTCCAGAGGGACACAGGGCACCCTCTCCTCCAGCCAGCCCTCCATGTGCCTGTTATCGCCACCTCAGGAGCGCCCGGGCCGTGAAACCCCCGTGAGTGTGGATTCCATCCCTCTGGAGTGGGACCACACCGGGGATGTTGGTGGCTCTAATTCACACGATGAGGAAGAGGATGCTGCCTTCTTCTCTGCCCTGTCAGGTATGGTCACGTTTACTGTTGTTCAGCGAAATCCAGTCATTTCAACAGGAATTCTGCGTGAAGGTGAAAGATTTTACAATGGGTTCAAATTGGTCCCATGGTTTCGTCACATTGACCAACAGAATGCTGCTTGGTTTGAAAGTAACTTCTTCAATGGGCCGTTTTACCTGCAAAATTTCACTAAAAGTTTGCTAATTTCACCACACGTTTATGTAACCAGACTTTTTTTGAGTAACTTGATAAAGCCATGAATCTCCAGCTTTGACAAAAGGCCAACTGACTTTCTTTCTGGTAACCACATGATTTTTTTATAAGCCTAAATCTGGAGTCAGATATAATTCAAATAAATGTTTTAGCTGTCAGATTGCAACTGACCATTTTAACCAGCTCTTGCCAGTTTTATGTCCGTTGGCACATTGTCTGAGGCTGAGACTTTTTCCCAGGACTCTGACTGCTGGAACGGGTTGTCATATTACTAGTTTAGCCATTCATTTTCTCTCCCTCCAGATTTAGAGGTCACAGAAATCACAGAATTCTCATCTGAGGTGACAAAGAAGTCTTTGGAAGAGCCTTTAGGTTGGCCTCCATGTCCCTTTATGTGCACTTGGCTTTAGTTGTGCATTACTGCAAAATCTTATTTCATTTTTTTTGGTGTATTGCATTTACATCTGTTCAGTTTCTCCTTACTTTCTTTCCACATAATTCTCCTCTCTCTCTCCCTCTCTCTCTCTCTCTCTCTCTCCCTCTCTCCCTCTCCCTCCCTCCCTCCATCCATCCATCCATCCATCCATCCTGTCTTGTTCCCACATCACTGTCGGTATGCTTATGAATAGACTGGGTTTGCTGGATCATCAAAGGCCTGGTATTTTTCTTTTCAGCGCAGAACTTTCTCTCAAATCAAAAGATGCAAGCGTCCTCCCTTCACCCTGTTCTGCTATGTGCTCTTATCATGAAAGACTTGGGCCTGTGGGGAGATTCTGTTGGTAAAGAGGAGGGTTGAGAGCTGGGCATGTCCAGATCTCAGGGAGTATAAGAGAGGGCACAGGAAGGTTGCATCCCCTCCTCTCACATGGCTCAGTGCACCTGCTTATCCCCCTCTAGAGCTTTCATGCTCACGCAGAAGATAATAACATTCATTTATCTAAACCGCACACTCTTGAAGCTTTGCTCATTACTGGAGAAGCGTACATGACAATATTTGTTTGATGCTTTTGTTTGATTTTTTTTTAGAACTTTTTTTCCTGAAATCCACTTATAATTGTTTTTCATTGCAATAACATGATTATTATTTCGTGATTATTATTTTATTATGTTTTCATGACATTTTTGATGCTCTCTTATCCTTAGAATAAATGGTCTGGTTTTGCCCTTCTGCTTTAAAAAAAACAGCAATTTTGCCTCTGAGTAACAGCTTTGGTCCATTAAGACACTTTACTTTTGGATTCAATATAGTTCCAACTTCACTATCCTACAATAACAGCCTCTGTCAGTTTAATGTCTGATTTGATTCCTCATGATCCCTGCAAAAGCTAAATAATTCCACTTCTTTTGTCCATTTCTGTCATCACATCCCAAATGAAGTAGCCTGTTTTGAGCAGTGAGTTAAATCTCTCTCCCTCTCTCACAAACTCACAGCACAGAATTGGCACTTTCAAAACACACCTGAAAGGAAATCCTTCCAGCTGGACTCCTCCTCACCTACACACGCCAGCACTCCTTTTAAACAAGGCTACGTGAGTATATACCCCTTCCTTCTTAATCCAGCACTTTCATAAATACCAAATTTGCAAGTTGTCTTCTTCCTCAGGCAGACTTTGAAAGCATAAACGTGTAGTTCCTGCATGAAGGGTGATTATAATGGTGCATGTATTTGTGCACTGTGCAGGTCCAGCTGATGTCTGAGTGCAGCGGGAGCATTAAGAGTGTGAAGCGGGTTTCTATGATCCTGGATGATGAGGAAAAGCAGGAGGAACAAGGCCTCACTGGCCTCAACACTGCAGACAAACAGTCAGGTACGGACACTTAGACCAACACAGAGGGACATGAGGATGTCTGTCTGGTACTCGTCCTGCGTGAGTCATGTAATAAGACTCTTCACAAATAGCCGGGAACAGGCACTGACGCAGATCACATGTGCAAGGGACTACTTGTCATTTCATTTAGTTGAATCTAAAAGCATGAAGGCTTCTTATCAAAATAGCATATAATTACATCATGCCACCTCATGGATGGATGGATGGATAGAGTAGAGTAAACAAACTGATGCATCGATAGATGAATGGAGAAATGGATAAGTGAATGGATGCATAGTTGGATAGGTAGGTAAATAAATTATTCATGCATGGATGGATGGATAAGAAAGGTAGATTATGGATGGATGGATGGATGAATGGATAAGAAAGGTAGATTATGGATGGATGGATGGATGGATAAGAAAGGTAGATTGTGGATGGATTGGTGGATAGGAAAGGTAGATTGGATGATGGATGATGGATGGATGAATAGTTGGGTAGATAGATGGATGGATGGATAGATAGCTAGGTAGACAGGAGAAGATAGGTAGATAAATTGGATGTACGTATGGATGGATAGATGGGCTGTAAATAGGTAACAAGACAGATGGATAGGTGAATAAACTTATGGACTAATGGATAGTTGGATAGACTTGGAGGAATTGATGGGTGAATGAGTGAATAGGTGGAAAAACAAACTGATTAAAGTGTTAGTTCACCCAAAAATGAAAATTGTCATTAATTACTCGCCGTCATGTCGTTCACAACCTGTAAGACCTTCGTTCATCTTCGGAACACAAATTAAGATATTTTTGATGGAATCTGAGAGCTCTCTGACCCTTCATAGACAGCAAGGATATTACCACGATCAACGCACAGAAACATAGCAAGGACATCGGTAAAATAGTCCATGTGACATCAGGGGTTCAACCATAATTTTACGAAGCTACGAGAATACTTTTTGTGCGCAAAGAAAACAATATTCAACAATATTTATTCAGCAATTCTTCTCCCTGTGTTACTGTCTTCTGCCATTTTGGAGAGTACCCCAGAATGTAATCAGTGTAGAATACTTTTTGTGCGCAAAGAAAACAATATTCAACAATATTTATTCAGCAACGTTCTGGGGTACTCTCCAAAATGGCAGAAGACGGTAACTTGGGGAGAAGAATTGCTGAATAAATTGTTATTATTGCAATTAAGTAATTAATGCAAGCATTTGCAAGAAGTATCCCTTTAATGAATTGATGGATAGATAGTTGCGTAGACAAATTGAGGAACGGTTCTGTAGATGTGTAGATATAAAAATGAATGGATGAATTAGTGAATAAAAGAATGGAAGAATAGTTAGGTAAATAGATGGGTAGATAGATAGATATCTATAGATAGGTGGTTAGATAAATGAAGGGATGGATGGTATAGATGAATGAGTGGATAGGTGGAAAAACAAATTGCTGGATGAATTGTTGGATAGTTGCACACAGTTGGGTAGATAGATGTGTAGACAGATGACTGAATTGGTGGATAAACTGATGGAAGAATAGTTGGGTAAATAGATGGGTAGATAGATAGATATCTATAGATAAGTGGTTGGACAAATGAAGGGATAGGTGATGGATGAATAGTTAAATTGAAAGATGGATGGATGGATGGAAAGATAGTTGGGTATAGATGGATGAGTGGATAAGAGAACAAACAAACATAGGAATGCATAAGGTCAATTAATTGTTGGATAGAAAAATAGAGGAAAGGTTGAATAGGTGGATGGGTGGATAGATACATGGATGGAGAGTTTGAAAATGAGTAGATCGAGTAGATGAATAAAGGGATGGGTTGGTGGATGGATAGACAGGATAAGAATGGATGGATGTGCATATATATATCTCTTTCACTTAATGAAGTTCATGTTCTCCGCAGGAGTGATTGAGCGCTGGGAGCTGCTGCAGGCTCAAGCAGTAAGTAAAGAGCAGTGCAGCTCCAGAGACCCCCAGCAGCTGACCTCTGGCCTGCACGACATCACTTCCTGGCTGGATCGTGTCACCCCTGAACTGAACAGACTGCAGAAGCCTGAGACTGCCGTCAGTGTCGAGATCTTAGAAGAGAGGGTCAAACAACTTAAAGTGAGCATCAAAGTTACAGCCAATCTTTTAGATTATTAATACAAAGACACTGGAAAGGAAAAGATATTGTCTTCACACTCTAATTTGTTCCACATTGCGCAGGAAATGCAGAAGTCATTTGCTCGCTACAAGACCATGATGCTGTCTCTGAACCTGGGTGGGCGAGAGCTGCAGCAGGGAGCTACAGAAGGAGCACCTGAGCTTCAGGAGGGTCTGCGCAGCATGAATGGCCGCTGGACAGAAGCTTGTGCGGGACTAGAGGGGTGGGAGGACAGTCTGCGCACTACCCTAGGACGCTGTCAGGTGAGAGATCTGTCAAACATTTATACAAAACCTCAATGGAAATGCCACATGACACTTCCTCTCTCACCACTGACAATCTGCACTCATGTAGGAGTTCCACGAGATGGTCCACTCTCAACTGCTATGGCTGGCCCATGCAGAGAGCAGACGCTACACAGTGAACATGAACGACCCTTCTGTGCAGCCCTCCATGCTTCAGGAACACAGGAACACCCTGAAGGTGAGTCAGAGAAACCCAAACCAGAACAACATCAGCTTCTCCATCAAGACTGACCTCTAGTTTGTGTTGTTATCTGTGTGCCGAGCTTATGTTTTGCACCCCCTGGTGGCAGGATCTGGCAGAGGAGCTGCAGGGCAGACAGAAGCGAGTGAGCTCCCTGCAGGAGATCGTCTCCGAGCTGCTCCCTGAGGCTGGTGTGGAGGACAGCGCTGAAGCCCGGGAAAAACTCCACGTCATTGGAAGCAAACAAAGACTACTGTCACGTCAAGTCAACCAGGATCTCCAGACGATTGAAGAGAGATTTGTAAGAGCGTTATGCAAAACATTCTTCATCCATTTACACCACACAAAAAAAATGAAAGGGAAGCTCACTTCCCGTTAAGGATACAACACATTTTGTATTTATACTTAAAAAAAAAAAAAATGCTTTACAGTATTACTTCATTCCAACACATGGATGATTAATTTTCATTTAAATAAATAACCACTTTATGAGCACGTTTTGCTAAAAAAGGAACTGTTCATGGAAATCCCCAGATGGTTCCTATGGGATGTTCTGCAATGCTCCATTGATTGAGGGGGCGGAGCTTAGCCTAAGATCAATTGATAAGTCAATTAAAATGTTTGAACCTTGAGTACTGATCAAAACCTTGAACATTTTCAGCCCTCGGAAGTGCATTTAAAATAAAAGCTCATACAGACTCTTTTTTTTTTTTTATTCACCATTCAGAAGATTTAAATGAAAAAACAAAGAAATGAATTATTCAGCAAGTTGATAAAAAGTAACAGTAAATACATGTATAATGTTCTATTTTGATCTTTCTGTTCATAAAAGACTCCTGAAAAATCACAAAGGCTTCTACAACAATATTAAGCAGCACAACTGTTTTTAACATTGATAAATGTTTCTTGAGCAGCAAATCGGCATATTAGAATGATTTCTGAAAGATCATGTGACACTGAAGACTGGAATAATGGCTGTTACAATATATTGAAATAAAACAAAATATACAGTATATTAAAATAGAAAAGTTATTTTAAATTGTAATATTTCACAATATTACTGTTTTTACTGTATTTTGATTAAATAAATGCAGTCTTGATGAGCATATGAGACATATTTCAAAAACATTAAAAAATCTCACCAACCACAAAATTAAAATAATTTTTGTTTTAAGAGTATTTTGCCCATTCCACCATATCAACAAATATAATTAACTAAGATGAGGCAGTTGCTGTCATATATAAATAATATTGTAATCAAAAGTATATAACATGCTCATTTTTATTAATTTAGAGTGATATGATCTGGTAGAGTAGTTTTGATTTGTGGTGAAGTGCTGAATTCTTGTATGTCATGTGTTTGCAGGAGTCCACAACTGATGCTTCAGGAGACAGGAAATCCGCACAATGCTCTCGGTATAGTGGCACACACATAAACCATTTTAATTTTTTCCTTTTATTATTATTTTTTTTGTATATTAAATAGTATAGAATATTATAAAAAAGATATACTATATTAGCCAAAAATGCATAAACACAGTATACAAATATATTTATGTTTCAAAGGAGATGAGAGTTGTTAAAAAGATTTTTGTTTCAGGTCAAAGCGTGACCCATCACCTCCGCGTTCGTTCTTCTATCGGGTCCTGCGAGCGGCTTTCCCTCTGCATCTCCTGTTCCTCCTGCTGTTGGTTCTGGCCTGCTTGGTCCCTCTTTCTGAAGACGATTACAGCTGCACCTTTTCCAACAATTTTGCCCGCTCTTTCCACCCCATGTTACGGTACACCAACGGTCCCCCTCCCACATGAGTCTCTCATCAACTGTTCTCACGTTCAATCTACAGAGCTGTTTTCATGACTCAAACATGCGAAGCACCTCTCTTTTGTCCAAGCAATATTTTAACGATTGTATTTATATTATTGATTTTATACTATTTATTCCCCTTTGAGAGCCATACTAAGAATTTTGTTGATGTGCTCTAATTTTTTTTTTTGGTCACAATGCTGTAAAGAAAAATATCATTGTATGAGCTTGAATGTAAGTCACCGACAATTTTTTGAAATATTTCTAGATTTAAGCACATCATGCACTGATTAAAGATTGTAAGTTTGAAACTGGAAAAGATTGACTCTTCAGCCACAATTTGTGGAGACATGATGGATGGCTGCTATTTATTTAGAGATTGTGGTCTCATTTTTTAATTTTATATGGTCTGAATTAACTGTTCACATTTGCAAAGCCCAAAACAGAAATCTATTTAAAAATGTCAAAAGCACGCTTGGTCCCTCTTTCTGAAGACGACTACAGCTGCACCTTTTCCAACAATTTTGCCCGCTCTTTCCACCCCATGTTACGCTACACCAACGGTCCCCCTCCCACATGAGTCTCTCATCAACTGTTCTCACGTTCAATCTACAGAGCTGTTTTCATGACTCAAACATGCGAAGCACCTCTCTTTTGTCCAAGCAATATTTTAACGATTGTATTTATATTATTGATTTTATACTATTTATTCATTCCCCTTTGAGAGCCATACTAAGAATTTTGTTGATGTGCTCTAATTTTTTTTTTTGGTCACAATGCTGTAAAGAAAAATATCATTGTATGAACTTGAATGTAAGTCACCGACAATTTTTTGAAATATTTCTAGATTTAAGCACATCATGCACTGATTAAAGATTGTAAGTTTGAAACTGGAAAAGATTGACTCTTCAGCCACAATTTGTGGAGACATGATGGATGGCTGCTATTTATTTAGAGATTATGTGGTCTCGTTTTTAAATTTTATATGGTCTGAATTAACTGTTCACATTTGCAAAGCCCAAAACAGAAATCTATTTAAAAATGTCAAAAGCACATGGAAACATTTTAATACACCCCTTTGTAAATAACAATCTTTTGCCTATGCACTGCAAGGTAGAACACAAAGACGTGTGCAGAAAGTACATTTCAAAAACTTTTCACAAATTAAACTTTGTTCTGTGTTTAAAAATAAACATTGTCTACAACAAATCTGTATTACATCTGGTCTTTAATGCTTAGTTGACAAAAAATTGTAAAATCAGTATTAGCGCTTCATATCAAAACAGTCACAATTCAGATGGCTGCCGGTAGATACAATAACATTTATAAATACTTTGTGCATTTATTAAAATTAAGTACTTTTTTTTTTTTTAAATTTTTTGCTTGTAATCTTTAAGGTACGTTTGGTTTTATATCAATTAATCCATGGATACAAATTTTTTTTATAACTGTCATCTTAAACCAAAATGTATAGGGTATCATCACTGTTGGCACTGCAATATTTTCATTTTTCTTGATTCTCAAAACAGGGCTTCAGATGTGTCAGAGAACTATTAAAGTGCAATATCACAAGTACTTTTTTTTTGGTAGTTGTGGTGCGTCTTACAACCAGAAAGGTTTTCACAGTGGAATAGTAGCAATAGATTGAGCTGTCTCTAGAAAATGTATGACGGTTTTGTACAAGGCCTTTATGGTGTTAAAGGGGTTTACTGGGTGGAGGAGAGCAGGACGAAAGAAGGCAGTTTGTTTTTTTAAAACACATTTTGCTCCATGATCTGTTTTGTCAAAAGTAATAGATGCACACAAAACATCCAACTGTCCTGAATTACTGCAGTGTGACAATCACAAGTCCTTGATGAGGGCATCAGTGTGATGCTGTTTTTCTTTTGCAAAAAGCGAGAGTTGCAAATGTACTGTTTAGAAAGAGAAAATGGTAAAGTAGAAACTGTACATTTCATTGTGGCGCGGATTTCATGGGAATGGGTGCATGTGGTGATGCTGTCAGAATTTCTCGTGCATGTTACATTTCAAAAATGCTTTTGAAATTCTAAATCGAAACAAATAGTAAACCGTTTTCAAACGACCAGCAATTTATCAATTCTGAAATGGTTTTGTTTCTCCTTTTTTGTGGTTCCGGCTACATAAAACCAAACAATTGTGCTCAGAATGAGTTCTGCAAAAACGGAGCATTTCACAGCAAACGCCAAATTTTTTAAAAAGTTTTCCATCTTGAGTAATCCTATTCCACTCTTTTGTGTGGCTGTTTTTGTTGTCCGTTCTCCAGAAACTATAGATCATTCTTCAGCGCTGGAGAGAAAGAAGAGCAATTTAACGTGATATTTTTTTTCAGCTTGTAGTTATTTTAAGATTTATGGAAGAATGTTAGCTGGCAACATCCTGTGAAATGAATGTACAAACGAAATATTTTATAAAACAGCTATTTCCATCAGTAAAACTTTATTTCAACGTCATAATACCTGCATTATGAAAGAAAGTACCCTTTCTATGTCTCACCAGAAATGGTTTAGGGTGCTAAGGTCCCTCCATGCTGAGAAGTGCTGGCGAAGGCCTCCTGGACGACTTTGCTCTCTTTGGGAGCAGGAGCCGCTCGAGGGCCGGAGTGAGACAAACGGGAGCCGTGCATGATATGAGCGTCCAGCATCTCCAGAAGCAGGTCATACAGAGGAACCATCTTCTTCATCTTCATGCAGTGGAGGTGGTCCATGCCTTTGTTACTACAGATGGAACATATACAGTCAGTCAGTGGAAGATCAAAAATTACAAATAGTTAGATGATAGAGACAAGCTATAAGATCATTGGTTAAAGAGTATTTAATACAAGCGAACCATTTGGAAACAATAGTTGGCTACATTACTAGCTTTGCACAACCGTTGTGCAGCTTGATCATAATCTTTTCAAAAAAAATATGATGGGTAGCAGACTAGATGTCTAAATAAACTGTAACTGTAATCAGAGATTAATTAGCTGCAAATGATTTTTGCATCTTGAGCAAAGAAATAAATAAATACATTTTGCAGTCTTCATATACTGTGTAAGAAGCACAAGCCACCTTTTCTAAGTGAAAATCCAGCATGATGTGCAGTCAAAAGTTCCTTATTCCAGGTTTTTATTGTCTGTACCTGAGGTGCCTTATGTGGGAGAGCAGCATGAGCAGATGAGCTAGTCTGGTGGAGCGCTGCTGGAAGCTCAGGCCTGTCTTGGAGATGGCCCACACCAGAGCATCTGTCACCGAGTCCAGCAGACACAGCAGCTTCGACCGGCTCTGCAGCTCCTCTCCTCCCTCCGACGAACTCAGGCACATGTCTGCAATAAAGCACAAGCGCAGGTTTGCAGAGATTAAATCTGGGAGACACTGACATTTACAGCCGTTTGAAATAATAGAGGGTGATACCCAAATAAGCATCCAAACCAAAGAATATCCCATTCAAAAACAACGCAACACATCTGGAGCGATCAAATAAGTGATACCGAGGAGACAAAGTGAAGACAGCTGTTGGGGGCTGAGAATGAAGAGATAATGCACGAGGAAAAGACAGATCAAAAGTTCAGAGGAATCAGAGCAGGAAGAAATACTGGTTCCTTCAAACAATAAACACTAAGCAGGTACTGCCTGTTACTTGCATAAGCGTTTGCTATGTAATGGATACTTGGGTTGAATGCGTGGAGCAAAGGCATGTTGTCCCCGTTAAGACTTTATACAGTGTGTGAGCGTTTTTCTTGCCTGGCCTTGCCAACACTCCCTTCACATTAAAGCAAGTACAGTTGTAGTAACCTTCTGAGTTATGGGCCTCGATTGAACACTATTTATTACGGCTTTGTGGAGGTCAGCAATTTGTTTGGATTTTTGATGATAGAGACAGTAAGTGGACAGCAAATGAAGGGGAGTCTGATCGCTGCATGACACCAGCCGGAACCGAACCCACTTCTCCCATGTGCGAATCACTGCTATATGTCTGGAGCATAATTGCTAGGTCATGGTACTCATTTATGATAAACAGAACCAAAAGACTGCTCAGAGTATGTTTGTGGATGAAATGACAGCTGTTCACTATACTAGATTTTTTTCCCCCAACTTCACTACAATCGAGTGCTAGAGACAGAATGTATACATTTGCTGACTTTTTCAATTTAGCCTGCAGTTTATCTTTGCTAAAACATAAAAAAATCCATCATTAATTCAATTATAGAACAGTCAAAAGATTTAAAATCTTGTCAGATTTACCAATAAATCTTTTATGCTTCACATTTTTTTTTTTTTTTTCAAAATGTTATTTTGCATATTGCAGTAAATTTTACTATACTTAACATTGTTAACTGATTATTAAAAAAAAAAGGTATACATTACTCCTCAAAAGTTTTGGGTCAGTAAGTTTTTCTCTTTTTTAATGAATACTTTTATTCAGCGAGGACGCATTTAATTAATCAAACAAATTTTTCAATGTACCGTAATAAAAGATTTCTGTTTCAAATCAAAGAAATGCGGCTCTTTTGAACATTCTATTCATCAAAGAATCCTGAAAAATGTCAGTTTCCAAAAAAATATATATATTCAGTACAACTGTTTTCAACATTGAAAATAATAAGAAATGTTTCTTGAGCAGCAAATCAGCATATTAGAATGATTTCTGAAGGATCGTGTGACACTGAAGACTGGAGTAATGATGCTGAAAATCTGGCTTTGTCATCACAGGAATGAATTAGCCTACATTTTAAAATGCATTAAAATAGAAAGGTTATTTTAGATTGTAATAATATTGAACAATATTACAGTTTTTACTATATTTAACAGCCTTGGTGAGCATAAGAGACTTCTTTCAATCAAAAACATTTAAAAAGGTAAATATATACAAAAAGTACGGTAACACTTTATTTTAAGATGTACTTGTTGCACATGCTACATGTACTTACTATTATAAAAACAATTAATTATGCATAATTACATGCCCTAAACCAAACCCTAATCCTAATCCTAACCATATAGTAAGTACATTAATTAAGTTAATTAATATTACTCGGTACTTAAATGTATAATTACACTGTAACAATGACACCTTAAAATATAAATCCGACAAAATATTTTATGATTAAAAAGTTATTTATGGATTAATATTGAATATTAAGATGAAATATTATTGAATCCTCAAATTTGCACTTTACTAGCCACAGTATGGCATCATGGGTTACGTGACAAAAATGTGAAGAAAAAAAAAACAGCAAAAACAAAAAAAAAAGCAGTGTGTACAAGAGAGAATGTAAAGAGAGTGTAAATGAAGAATGTTGTTTTTAAGATTGTATTGTAAATACATTCTGTTTCATCTCTTTGCTGTCTAGGAGAAATAACCATTAGACTGAAATCCACTGTGATTTGTCTGTTCTATGGGGAAAGTCAACAAACATACATATTCGTTGTTTCTGATAAAAATACATTTGTTTTAGTAATTACAAGCAGTAAAAATGCATGCACATTTCATACAACTTTTAATGAGAAGAACACTCACTGGAGTTGAGCAGGATCATGGCTTTGAGACACGCATACTCCTCTCTCTGTAACTTCAGTTCTCTGAACCTGGACGTGGCTGCCAGCAGCATATCAAAGATCTCCACAAACCCCTGCACACAGCTGCCTTCATCCCTGACAAACACAAAGACATTTAGCAGTCTCGCAAATGAGCTTCACACCATCAGAAACCCGGTACCAGGCCTCACTCTCAAACCTCAGTAGTCGTATTCCAAACCTGGCACCTACTGAAAATACGAATGGCGAAATCTGTATAAAGCGTCAATTGAAAATCAGAGTACTTCTGCTCTCTTAGACGCTGAGAGGTGCTACAGGAGTGAATGAGACTGGGAACGGCATTAACACTTCATTAAAACTTGTGAGAACAGAGAGAACAAAGATAAAGTTACTTCCATTTAGCTTTAAACAAGACTTTGTCACAACCCAAACGCCATTGTACTTCATTACCATATTTAAGTATTATTTTGGGGAATTTGTCGAATAATACTGAGAGTCATTAATGGCAGCTGTTGTTAGAGAGCAGGCATATTCTATTTTTTGGGCACTTTTTTGATGTTGACAAGCAGCACACCGAGTTAAACTCAGGGATCCAGTTGGCTATGAATTCCTTATCCAAAATGCAGCCAATGAAAATACAGTAAATGTCTGGCAGCATATCAGATGGTGAGCATATTTACAGCCCACCCATGACTGGAATGGTTTGGAAGTGTAGCGCAGCATAAAGTCTGGAGCATCTGTAACCCTGGCCCATTTATTTTCTCACATTACAACACTGGTACACACCATGTTAGAGGGTACAAAGGGCAGAGGAGTAGAGGGGGTGTGATAATACACAAGCCATGACAGAATCAGTTCCTGTCTTCCCACAGCTCTCTAATTCCCACCACACAGAGCCTCACACTCGCTCTGACACATCTGGCCAAACCGCTGATTTTGTTTCACAGCTGTATTCTTAAGATATTATGCTATATTCTACACAAACACAACTGTTATGAATACATAGTTAGTTATACCAAGCTTTTGCAGTGCGAGAAGCCACATGTTATAATTTTATATTACATTATAAAAACAAGAATGTTTTTAAATTCCAGTGAAAACAAAGGTGGCAAGTTGCATCACCCTGACATTTTGAATTTTATGTCCTCCCAAAAATATAAAAATTACATTTAATTCAGGAATTAAAACATGCTCATCATAGAATATATGTATTCAGGTCACTATGTATGAATACATTTTTTTTTTTTTTATGAAAAAATGGGCGCCATGTCATGGACTGATTATATTTAGGTTGGCATGCTAACTTTAAATAAGCATGGCTAAATGGTTTTCAACCTTGAAGTGACCAGAGGGTTAACTAAAGTCTGTAAATCTGAATGTTACCAACATGTAATCAGTGACTTAAATCGTCTCTTATACCATACTGGCACACAGAACAAACTAACAGCTGCAAAAAAGATACTGGCCATACAAAGCACATGAGAATAAAAAAAATATTCAAAGCACAGAGAGATAGATGTGCCTGCTCATAAATTAGGCAATGGGAAGGATAAACACAATTAACTGACACTAGTTACCTGCTGAGACAGAGGTCTGGGGAGAAAATGAGCTTTCCAGGGTGATTAACGGATCGCCACATCAGTCCCAGCATCAGCACCTCTAACCAGCAGCACTCCAACAAATGGACCTGGTCAAAAAGACTGAGCTCCACAAAACCTGAAGTGAGAAATTAGCACTTGTTAATAACTCCATACACATCCAAACACAGTTTCGTACAAGACGCTCATGCCTGGGGATCTAAAATAACTTGAAAAGTTTGCTCATGTTCTCAGAATAAACAAACTGTTCATGTTCAGAATCAGAACAGGATGATTCACTAATAAAAGACTCTCCCATCTCAAAAGCCAAGTATTAATTAAAATGATAAATCAGCCAAGAAAACAGAAAACATCAAGTACATTAAAACAAATTTAGAGGAAAAGGCCTCTTACGGTTCTTTCATTGCAGGTTCTTTCGGTTCTTTCAGGCTGCTAAATGGTAAATCATTTTGATATACAGCATACGTGTAGAGGGGGTGTGATAATACACAAGCCATGACAGAATCAGTTCCTGTCTTCCCACAGCTCTCTAATTCCCACCACACAGAGCCTCACACTCGCTCTGACACATCTGGCCAAACCGCTGATTTTGTTTCACAGCTGTATTCTTAAGATATTATGCTATATTCTACACAAACACAACTGTTATGAATACATAGTTAGTTATACCAAGCTTTTGCAGTGCGAGAAGCCACATGTTATAATTTTATATTACATTATAAAAACAAGAATGTTTTTAAATTCCAGTGAAAACAAAGGTGGCAAGTTGCATCACCCTGACATTTTGAATTTTATGTCCTCCCAAAAATATAAAAATTACATTTAATTCAGGAATTAAAACATGCTCATCATAGAATATATGTATTCAGGTCACTATGTATGAATACATTTTTTTTTTTTTTATGAAAAAATGGGCGCCATGTCATGGACTGATTATATTTAGGTTGGCATGCTAACTTTAAATAAGCATGGCTAAATGGTTTTCAACCTTGAAGTGACCAGAGGGTTAACTAAAGTCTGTAAATCTGAATGTTACCAACATGTAATCAGTGACTTAAATCGTCTCTTATACCATACTGGCACACAGAACAAACTAACAGCTGCAAAAAAGATACTGGCCATACAAAGCACATGAGAATAAAAAAAATATTCAAAGCACAGAGAGATAGATGTGCCTGCTCATAAATTAGGCAATGGGAAGGATAAACACAATTAACTGACACTAGTTACCTGCTGAGACAGAGGTCTGGGGAGAAAATGAGCTTTCCAGGGTGATTAACGGATCGCCACATCAGTCCCAGCATCAGCACCTCTAACCAGCAGCACTCCAACAAATGGACCTGGTCAAAAAGACTGAGCTCCACAAAACCTGAAGTGAGAAATTAGCACTTGTTAATAACTCCATACACATCCAAACACAGTTTCGTACAAGACGCTCATGCCTGGGGATCTAAAATAACTTGAAAAGTTTGCTCATGTTCTCAGAATAAACAAACTGTTCATGTTCAGAATCAGAACAGGATGATTCACTAATAAAAGACTCTCCCATCTCAAAAGCCAAGTATTAATTAAAATGATAAATCAGCCAAGAAAACAGAAAACATCAAGTACATTAAAACAAATTTAGAGGAAAAGGCCTCTTACGGTTCTTTCATTGCAGGTTCTTTCGGTTCTTTCAGGCTGCTAAATGGTAAATCATTTTGATATACAGCATACGTGTGTGTGTGTGTGTGTGTGTGTGTGTGTACATTAAACATTAAGTTTAATGTTAAATCTATTTAATCCATCCACTACAAAAGTTCAATATTAAGATCTTTTTGCAGTCCTAAACTATAAAGTGAATTAGCATTATTGAGCCACATATTCCCTCAGGAATTTCTAATGAGCTTTTTAGAATAGTGAGTTTTGATTGATGGCTTACAATGTTCAAATTGCGATACAGAACAAACATTTGAGTTTACGTGCTTGATGAATGAAGTGAAACTCAACTGTTGTACACCTCATGCAGCAACTTGTTAGCAACATTTTAAAAGCACAGCTTAACTATAAAGTTAGTTTGAACCTTATGTAATAATTGTAATTCGTCCTAAATTCAGAAGATGACACATTCTCTTCAAGTAATGTTAACCACATCCCTTACTGTACTCATAAATCGAAAAATGCTATTTTAAAAACCCATTCGAAATTCCAGGGGGAATCCATAGTGATTCAGCTTTGCAGGTTTGGTCTACAAATTGACGCTATGACTGACGAGCTCTTGTCCGTGTGGATTTGCAGTTAGGCAGATTTGTGTTTTTGGAAACAGCCATGTAGTAACACACTGAGCTAGTGTTATAACTGAATCGTTTTTTCTTATGAATCTGGTAATACATTCACCTGGGATCTTCTTGGCCCAGCTGATCATGTGAACGAGCTCTTTATCAGCCAGGTTGGTCAGTGACATCATGACATTGGCCTCAGTGAATGGCTTCTTCACGTCTTTCATGAGGAAAATCTCGGGTGGCTCTGCATCCATGATTCGAGCGATTAGTTCCTCAGGGCTCAACGCTATGCTAACCCCCTTATTCCCACCGAGGGGACATGGGACATTTTTGATTTCTTGGGATCTCGGGCCACATGTTCTCATCCTGCCTGAGAATCGTGCCAATCGCTTCTGCTGTGCTCCTCTTTGTTGGTAGCTGCCACGATCTCGGCGTAACCCTGTGAAAAAATTCCATGTAACTGCACAATTCACTTTAACCTTATCCACGCGGGTTTACAGGATTATACTAAAATTCATTTTTATTAATATTAAGAATGTGTTGGACAAAGAGCCAAAAAGGTTGAGAACCACTAGTTTAAACCAAAATTTCTTTGAACAGAAAGCAAAGCAAAATTTGTGTACAAAACTGTGTATTTGATATGACATTTGATACAGAGCTCAAAACAACCACATCAGCCAATGAGATGAGAGTATTCTAACCTTGAAGCAAAGCTGTGAAAGTAGACTGACCTAAAACAACAATTACAAGACCGAATGAGGATAGATGGTAACAGTCTCCACAGCAACACAGACTTAATTCAACTAGCACTGTTTTTTGGAGGAACAAGCCATCCAAGATCACACACAGCTCAAAAGACAACATGCAAGACTGTCTGGCTCAAATATGTGTGAACTATTAATATGTGAAATCTTTTGTATGATGAGTCATTTATCTGGGATGTTTTGGTGCAGCCTTTAACCAGCATCTATAATCAGGGCTCTATCACATTGTCATTACAATGGTGACGCATATCAAAACTTCACGGCATGATAGCTGCTTAATATTGGGACATAAATTCCAAAGTCCATGGCTTTGGACAAAATTCAGCAGTAATCTCAGATGAAGTATTTGGTAACTGTGTGGGTGTAGAAAGGGTGTTGATAGGGAGGAATGGAAAACGAAAGAGTCCCACCACATTTCATCATTCCAACTTCATAACACTTTCGCAGACGGCAGGCCTGGCAGCTTTTGCGGCGGTTCTTGTCGATGGTGCACTGGTTGGTGGCAGGGCAGATGTAGTCATTGTGTCCTGAGAAAATGAATCAGATGTTCCTTATTATCCACTGAGCAGTTGCAGTCAAACACGTCTGTTACTATGTTTATGGACTGTAACACAGAGTGGCCTTACAGAGGCATTAAACTAGCACAGCTATCTACAACATTGGCTGTCTGGAACAATGAAAAAAAGAATAGTTTATAACCATTAGAATCAATTATTCCAGAGTTAAATGACCATTTCTGAAGGATAATGTGGCTGTCAAGGCATCTTTATACACTGTAAAGATGGCTAATTATGGTTAAATACATGCAAGGAAGACAAGACCGTTGACAATTCAGCATGCAATCACATATTAAAGTCCAATATAAAAGTCCAATCACAAATGCAAATTTATGATGACACCTTGACCCATCACTCTCAGTTCCATTTTGAATGCTGAAAATTCTATCAATGTAACCGATTTCAACTTTTAATCTTAAATTTTAAAGTAGGGACGGAAAGTACAGTATATCAGTATTATTTACCAAAACTGTACATTTTATTGTATATAACATAAGCATGCTAATTTCCCTATTTTTACATTTAGATTACCCATCATCAACAAAATACACAGTCTCAATCTTTAAATTGAAAAACAATGTTAAATGTAATCTTTAGCAAATCTCACAAAATGAATATCACTTTTTCATACTTTACATTATAATGCTGGGAAGCCTACATTTGCATAAATAATTGCATAAATAATTAAAGAATTCAAAATGAGCTTTTATTTTTAATTAACTCAGACGGCTTGAATTTACAGTAAAAATATCAGCCAATATTGGTTATTGGTCATTTTTTGCTTTTAGTGTTTTATTTTCGATTAATTTTATACTAATTGAATTTTACTATCAGCCATTTATCGATTATTGGCCATAACATTAAAATGACTGATTTCAGTTTTTAGTGTTTTATTTTGTATTAATTTAGACTAATTGAATTTTAAGATCAACCATTTATTGATTATAGGTCATAACATGAAAATGATTATCGGATGTTCAATTTCGGTGCATCCCTAATAATAAGCACGCATCAAAGCACAGGAGTAATTTCAGAGAACAATACCTTGTATACTTCTCTTGAAGAAGGCTTTGCATCCTTCACATGACCACACGCCATAATGATACCCAGAGGCATAATCGCTACAGACGGCGCAGTAGTGCATGTCAGCTTTACCTCTCAAAGAGGTAGAAGTCTCCTCTGCATCTGCTACCCTCTTCACCAGAGGTTTGCTATAAAGGAAAGCAGACACATGCATCTGAGCCAGTATTATGTAATTGTCTGAAATAAAACATAATTGAGTTTCCACATACCAGTTTTCCTCTTCGCTGTGATCATGTGGTGTAAGTTCTGCCCAACTCCCACCAGTTGGATGGTTTTGTTGTAGTCGAGTCTGTTGCTGATGCAATGCAATTGAGGAAACGTGGCTATGAGGTGGCCAATAGAGGGAGGGGCTTAGCGACTGCCGCACCGATGGGCAGTCGGACAGAGGCGATGCGCCGTAACCCAGCAGAGCGGGACTGTAGAAGGGCAGAGTGGTGAAGTCATGGCCGAGATCTGTGTAGGGTGATGGGATGCAGATGGGGTGGCTCTCCATCGGCAGAGATGGAGAAGAGGAGTTAAAGGCAGGAGAGAGGACATGACCTCCCAACCTGCTGGAGTCCACTTCCTGCAGCTGAATCAGAGGACTGTCTCCCTCGGGATACACGGACATGGTGAAGGCGGACGAGTTCAGTGCTGTTGTATCATCAACAGGAAGCTGTTGATGTAAGTCATGTTGAACTCCTCAGTCATCGATACTGAAACATGTTGCAGCCTAATGCACAATCGACAGGAAGCCATTCGTTTACAGTGGGAGATTAACAGGAAAAAACTGCAAATATTATTCATTCTGTATCTCTTCTAAAGAGCAGTTATAAGCAACTCTCTTGAGGAACAGCACATTCAAATAATCACAATTAAAATGCCCTATTGGAAACAAATGCATTAAGAGGTTCAAAAACTGCTTGCAAACAAAAGCAGCTAACCAGCAACTTTTTAAATGAATGGCCAAATATGATATAATTATTCTAGAAAGCATTTTCCAACTTCAAATGCATTTATAAAATGTCAAGGTCTGTGGTGGTCAAGGCTTTTAAATACAGTACGTTTCAATATCTGTATATAATCATTTCACACACAGTGTAAACTAGTTTTTATTCAAACAATTTTGTATTTTGGAAAGCTATATTTAGGGGTCCTTGGCATCAAAAAGCTTCTGCATTAGAAGATATAGGTTCATAGATGTTGCCACTGTCTAGTCATATACTCAACAGTTAGGTGAATACCTTTCATGTCATAACCGTTACTATATTGTGTATTTTAGCAGAGCCAGAATGCAGTATTTACCAATCAGACTAGAACTGTCTTATCAACACTTCAGTTGAAGTTTGGAGTCAAAGAAAGATTTTTTAAAATATTTTCGAAGCTCTCTTATGCTTAGCAAGGCTGCATTTATATAAAAATAGAGTTAAAACAGCAAAATTGTAAAATATGAAAACAATTTACAATAAATGATTTCTGATGTAATATACTAAATTATCTATATTAATGTCATTAATTCCTGTGATGGAAAAGCTGAATTTTCAGCTGCGATTAGTGTCACACGATCCTTCAGAAATCATTCTGATATACTGATTTAGTCGGTGCTAAGAAACATTTCTTATTGTTATCAGTGCTTAATATTTTTGTGAATACACAGTCAATAAATGTCTTTATTGTCACCTAAAGTATTTACTTTTGGAAAAATACTGACCCCAAACTGTTGAATATTTATGTCATTAATATTCAACTAGAGAAAACAAGTCATACACAAAATAATGTTCTTTTTAGCAACATCATATGACCCCTTTAATAATTACTGGCAAGTCATTCAAAGTGCAGGCTGGGTGACAAGATTGAATTGGGGAGGACTAAATTATCACAAAAAAAAAAAAAATGATTTCAATCAAACCCCACTTAATATATATTTGTCTAATTGCTCTTATTCTTTAGCAAAAAACAAATACATATAAAATGCGTTCATAATGATCTGTATACACAGTATACACATCATTTACATTTAAGTGCATTTGGCAAATGCTTCATCTAAGGTGACTTACATTGTATTTAAGTTATAGATTTAAATTTCTGGATTGAACCCATGGCCTTGACATTGCTAATGCCATGCTCTAGAAGAATTCTCATAAAGCTGGTCTCACTACAATTTAATAGCAGATATTTGTTTGAAACTATTAGCTTGTGGACACTGAAGAGCAGCTGCGTGTCTTGCATATCTGCCTATTTTAGGTCAGTTTAATAAACTTTCAGCCTGTTGCGTACAGCTCAGTGATGATATGAAACTAAGTTGCATTCGAAAAGGCCTAAAGATCTGCATCAGGAACATTTACATTTCTCTTACACAGAATATCCATAAAAATGAATCGAGGCATGAAGACACATTTTTATTTCTCTCAGCTCTTTACAGTGCTGTCTAATGGCACGTTAGTTCTTAGACGTCTGTGAAAGTGAATCTTACCTACACAGTGTTGTAGACTGTACTTGCGTGAGAGGCAGTTAGCCACACTGTCTCTCCGGACTGCCAACGGTGAGTCGGCCGAGGACTTTTGAACCCTTGTTTTAGTGCAGAAAGGCAACTGGCCAAAACATACCCTGCACAGAGCACAAGTACCTGCAAAATGACAGAAATAGAAAAGCAGCAATATGCCATGGGGTAACACTGGAAACACTGTATTTCTATGGTGAATTTCTGGCATTTACAGCTGCCATTTCTTAGTGTAAATTTTATGTAAAGTGCTAACTTCATATCAATTACAGAAATGTCTCTATGTGGGTGACCTTTTCACCAGCTGTAGAGGTTGGACAAACACCTACAGTAAAATCCTCTATTCACTCCCACCATTCCGATAATGGGTAAACTATTCTTCCCATTAAAAGCCTAGTAACCTCAAACCCTCTTACTCCTATAATTCTTCTGAGAGGAGGCTAAGAAAGACGAAGATAGAACGGAAGACAGAGAGAAGGAGGAGACTTGGAAAGCGGGACAGACTGAAACTGCCTGCATCAACTCTCTCCTGACAACCAGTCTGGCATGATGTGTGCTCTTGAGGCAAAACGGCCAGCAGTGCATACCAAAAACAAAAGCCCAAGGCCGCGGTGTGATCTCCCCTCTCACTCCCTTCTCTAGCGGAAAACGGATAAGGGAGAGAAGGAGCGACGGAAACCATGCCCTGCGCAGGAGTTGTGGGAACAAGGGGGTAGACCACCGTTGAGAGTGATGCAAACCCTTCAGACTATGAACCTTCTAATAATATAGTGCATGTTAAAATGCAGTGCTATAGTTTAAACAGCAGAGCGCTGTGTTAACAACAGCAGGTCATAGGTTTGATTCCCAGGGAATGCAAGGACTAAACTGAATGCAATTTGGATAAAACCATCTACCAAATAAATAAATGGTAAACACAGTATGTTATATTTAAGAATGTCTTATGCAGAATGACGTGCATTTCACTTAATCTACATTACCATAAGGTAGATCTACATTTATTAGACCACCACAGTCACTGCGCAAAATGCTGTTGGAGGTCATTTTTGTGTATTCCTTATTTCTTCAGTGGATGATACTAACTATTATCGTATTTCATGGAAATCTAAACAGTAGGCTATGTATTACTGTACTTATAGACTTGTATCTCCGTCACAAATTAAAAACTACACATAACAGCAGCTGACCTGTACAACAGATTAATGTGGCCCATTCATGGAACCATAAGTAAACTATTTTATGATTTCTAGCAGTTTTCTGTGCTGTTGTCATTTTTGTCTTAAGCGCTTAAAACAAGCGTTATTTTCTATTAAATGGTAATAAATATAGGCCTGTGCAACTATAATCATGGAGAGTAGTTTTATTATTTTAATTTAAAAAATGTTTCAAGTTTCAAGATGTACTGATTTGTATTACTGTACAACAACAGTTTTGTAAGAACATTGCATATTAGATGTCACCACTTGCTGAAGCTACAAGGCCACAAATTTACTGACACCACACCGACTTCTGGAACAAATGTTTCTACAAGTAATTTAAATATATTTGAATGGTAACGCTCTCTCTCTCTCTCTATCATTCCCCAAAACTATCAACTTACAATTTTTCTAAGTGTAGCAAAAATGCAACAGGTCAGCATTAATGTGGCCCATTCATTGAACCATAAGTAAACTATTTTTTATTATTTCTAGCAGTTTTCTGTGCTGTTCCTTTCATTTTTGTCTTATGCGCTTAAAACAAGTGTTATTTTCTATTAAATGGTAATAAATATAGCCCTATGCAACTATGATCACTGAGAGTAGTTTTATTATTTTAATAAAACTTTTTTTCAAGTTTCAAGATGTACTGAGTACTGACAGGTTATTCAGATGAACGACTTAATTCGTCAGTATCTTCGTCAGTAATTTTAATATGAATATTTATCAGTTGAGGACAACAGTCAAAATAGTCAGGTTTCTGTTCACCAACTGTAGTCTAATATACATGTAATATTGTAATGTAATATTCAAACCCAAACCTAGCTTACTTGCGGAGTAAAATAACTGTGAAATAGATAAATATAGCTACATAGTACATAATGATCATCACTATTTTATAATGAGTGGTTTGTTTCAATGTGAAGAAAAATATCAGTTTCAGCGCTTGGGTCTCAGAGGGTTAAAACTTTCATCCTCATGGCTCGTAGTGCCGCTTAAAAGTGAATGAATAAAATGTTCTGCATTCTTTCATTAATTAACCCGCTTGCGTCATTTTATAGTGAACACTGCACGCGTACTGTAAGCAAACACACGCGCAGAATGAAATACTGCAATGCGATTGATAAAGCACGAAAGTTTACCCGCATTACTACAAACGGGAGATGCAAGACAGTGAACCTACCTGTTGCAATCGATGTTTAGTTGATCATCAGATGGTCCACTTTGAGGCTTGATTTCTGAGTCGAAAAGTATCCCAAAAGAGAATTGTATTGCTTGATTTGATCGCTGATAAAGCCTGTGTAATGGGGAAATGGCCAGTGTTTTGATGAGCTGTCAGGAGGATACATGTTAAAGTGTGCTCTGCTCTGTCTGTCACTGGACGCTCGTACTTATTTGAGTCCGTACGTCACTGACGACACCCGCCTGAATCACCTCCTCCTCCTTCTCCTGTCCTGACCCAACATCTGCTCACATGTGCTCTGTAAGCTACGAACCTGGTCATTGTGCGGTTGCATTCTACACTTAACAGCTGGATCATTCATGTTATGCAATATCTTTAAAAAAAATATATATATATATATATTTAAAAGAAAGAAAGAAATAATGCTTGTCAAGTCGTTTAAAGAAAGTAGGCTACTTATATCAGTCTTTTAGAAATATGTTTTGGCCAAACACAGGCACTGAAACTTAATTAACTATACCTTGATTATTTATACGATGGCAAAAAAGAACAAATTTACGGCAGTTTAACAATTTGTACTTTTAACTGCACAGAATGTACAAACAAATAGCAGATTAGCAAATTTTAGTTAAAATGATATTGCTAAAAAAAAAAAAAGTATGAATTGATATTGAGGAATAAACATAATTGTATCACCAATTAAAATGTTTTGAGTGTAAATTTCTTTTAAACATTCAAAATGAAGAAACACCTGGGATATTACTTAATATTTTGCCAGTTTTTATAAAATTCATGTAGCCTATAGATTAGACAGACAGACAGACAGACAGATAGACAGATAGATAGATAGATAGATAGATAGATAGAATTACAGTAAAAGGGTTTTTTTTTATTGCAAAGAGCATTTTATTGAGAACGTCACAGCTGGTCTTTTGCTATCATAAATTCTGACCTTACAGCTGCAAGTTTAGTTATTAACAGGCCAACTTTAAGCAAATGCACGTTGACAATAATGACTGACAACACATTAATTAAAGACAAAATTAACAGCACAGGCATTGTGTGCATCCTGTGTTTATCTACACATTCACTGGTTGTAATAATTTAAAAAATAAAATAAATAAAAATGTATTAAAATAATAATAAATCACACACAACTGACAAAAATATTTATCATATTTCATTTTCCCTGTTGTAACTCATCAAATACACCAGCACAAGCAATCCTGTGTGATTTAGGCTGTGGTGAGGCAAAGCTTGCCACAAACCACTGGAGGTAGTCAAACCTGACCAAGTAACAGCTGTCAAAACCAATACACCGAGGATATGAAGAATGTGCAATTTCAGCACAATTTACAAATGTTTCATCCAATAAAACCCAGGCCTATCATTTCATTTATGTAACCAAAGTTAATGCATTTTTTTTTTTTTGTCCAAAATGGTTTAACCTAATAGCCAAAAACAATATGGGAAAAAAACTCAAAAGCACATCTAGCAGCACAAATGGAAAACAAACAAATAATTTAACTGAAGAAGTGCGACTGATGTTGTTGGCCTATTTACAGTCATAGTTTTTGGCCCGCAGGGAATGGAAGTGGATGGTGGTAAATTGTGCACTTTAACAAGGGCTTACAGTGCACTGTAATGGCTCTGTAAATGTGGCAAGGTAGGGTCGTCGCCACTGGAGACCTGGGCTTTAAGCAGAAGCAGAGATGAAATGCTTTTTTTCCTACTTTCTCAGTGCACCTGCATTCAGGATGTCAGATAAGCAGTCATGTGTCCTGCTGAGATGATTGCCCCTGTTACTCCTGCATCTCACAAACCCCTGCTCTTAGAGGTCTGGAAGTAGCCTACATGTCTGGTGATTGCAGCTACCTTGCCAGCACAGGAGACTAACGTATTTGTTGGGTACCAAATTTGGAATAATCATGACTTAACTGGCCACCTGACTTGTTTAGACATGCTTTTTACATTTACAGGTTTGCAACATGGATGTAAACTAAAGTGTGGTAAACTTCTATAGAGGTAAATGGAAGGCCATGGCAAATTATAATTTTTGCATTCTTATTTGCTATAACAGAAAAAAAAAATCATGATCACGTTGCCATGACTTTCCACAAGAGGGAAAAAAATACTCTAGAGAGATTGATCACAGCAGTCACAAATAATAATAGTAATAATAATAATAATAATTCATTACATTTATATAGCGCTTTTCTAGGCACTCAAAGCGCTTTACATTGTGAGGGGGGATCTCCTCATCCACCACCAGTGTGCAGCATCCACCTGGATGATGCGACGGCAGCCATAGTGCGCCAGAATGCCCACCACACACCAGCTTATTGGTGGAGAGGAGACAGAGTGATGAAGCCAATCAAGAGAGAAAGAGGTCACATTTACTTTCACTAATGTAGTAGATTTTTACTATTGTATTAGATTATTTTATTTCACTAATGTAGTAGATTTTTACTATTGTTACTATTGTTGTATACTATTATACATCAGAATTTACTATTTTATTTGTTTGTTTTATGGAATTCATTTCCAGGGTAAAATGATGCTAAATATAGTGTTATAAATACTATTTGATCAAAAAATACAGTAAAAATATTGTGAAATATTATTACAACTGAAAATATTTTTTATTTATAACAGCAAAGCTGATTCATTAATTCAGTCTTCAGCGTCACATGGTTCTCCAGAAATTATTTCAATACACTGTTCAAGAAACTACCATTCAAACGTTTGGTGTTAGTAAGGCTTTTAAGAAATCAGCAAACTGAATTGATTAAGTTGATCAAAAGTGACAGTAAAGACATTCTTGAAACATTTATAAAACAAAAACATTTATAATGTTACAAAAGATTTATGTTTTTAAATAAATGCTGTTTTCAACTTTCTGTTTACATTGATAATAATGAGAACCATTATTAATAACTGAGCACCAAATGAGCATGTGACACTGAAGACTGGAGTAATAGCTGCTAAAAAATTTAGTTCCCTTCCGAGGGAACTTCGAACTGCATCCTCTAGAGGTCACTATGGGGAACGCCTTCGGCATGACCGGTGTCTGAAGCATACATCTAAACACGACAATGACAGTGGGCGGCGACAGCCTATGACGTCATTACCGGCACGACCACAGTATAAAAGGGAGTCCTCCTAAACCTCCTGCCCTGCGTATGAGGAGCTTCTTGAGGTTATGGAAGCGAACCAGGAAGGTGGCGCCTCGCGGTCGTCTCGACAAGCGCTATCTTTGTGATCATAGCCTTCCAGCTCAGGTGAGCCTTCCATTTCTTTCCGATCTTCATGTGGAGATTGAGAAGACTTGGAAAAATATGTTCTCTTCACGCATTCACAGATTCCAGCAGACTAGTTATGCTAATGTCGAGGAGATGCACGAAAGCGAATATGAGAAAATGCCTCCAATTGAAGAGACACTGGCTTGCTATCTCTCTATGGGAGAAACATCTTCTCTTAAGGTTCCCTCTTTGCCATCCAGACCCCTTCAAGTAACATCTCGTCTGAATGGCAAGGCATACGCAGCAGCAGGTCAGGCTGCGGCTACATTGCACACCATGGCAATTTTGCAAGCCTACCAAGCTGACCTGCTGTGAGACCTGGATAAGGGTCAGGGTCTTTCCCCTGATGAAGTAGCTGAGCTGCGCCGCACCACGGATCTCGCTCTCCGTGCCACCAAATAGACCGCTACTGCCATTGGCAGATCTATGGCTATGGTGGTTATGGAGAGACATCTGTGGGCGAACCTGGCTGACATCGGGACGAAAGAGATGGGCTTTCTCCTTGATGCACCGGTTTCTCTTTCTGAGCTTTTCGGCACTTGCGTCGAGACGGTTGTCGAAAAGTTCAAGGAGGCGAAGGCGTGCTCGGCTGTTTTTAAGTCCTTCATTCCTTGAAGGCCCAGGTCTCAGCCCAAACAACAAAGGGGTCCTGGCCTGTCTCAGTCTAAGGACCAGAGGCAGGTCCAGAAGGCTAGTGTCGCGACTCGAAGGGTCAGAAGCAAGATCTGAGGGAAGTGATCCAGACGAGACGTTCTCAACACTCTCGTCCGGACCAGAGCAAAACATAGAACATCTGCTCACCTCCCTCTGTGGGTATTTACATCTACCCTGTTCATGGAAGGTGTACATGCTAAGCCTTTTGTACACCTTTCTAAAATCCTTTATGGTAGGGGTGACACCATGCTGGCCTCATCCCCTTTCTCTGAGTTGGCTCTGGCCCCGGTCTTACCTTGGGCCCCACTCTCCGCGTGTACCCTTTTTAGGCAGGGTGCTTGCTACTAAGTTCCCGGAGTATCCAGTGATCCTTGGGCAGCTCGTTTTAAGAGCAGAAGGTAGCCCCAGAGTGACAGGCCAAGATATGGGTTTATGTAAGCCCTGATACTCGGTCGTATCCCCTTAAAGGAATCCTTTTTATTTCGATTCCAAGCCTTGAGCTTTGCCCTGGGCTCAGGTTTCCTCAAGCCAGCCCCTTACAGGTAAGTTCTTTGGTGCATAGCTCAGGCCTTTGGCCGTAGGGGATGATGTCACTGACAGCCGTCAAGGCGTCCTAGGGGCAACTCCCATGGCTATGGTGGAGTTGGTACTTAGTGCTCGCAGTGGTTTCTGGCATGCACTCCCCTCAGCATGGCGGTGTGGGTATACCATTCCCCATAGCGACCTCTAGAGGACGCAGTTCGAAATTCCCTCGGAAGGGAACGTCTCAGGTTACGTATGTAACCATGGTTCCCTGAGAAGGGAATGAGACACTGCGTCCTCTAGTCTCCTCGCCATGCTTCGGACGTAAGCTTCAGATGAAGAAGCGGATGACGTGTTCTCCCGGCGCCCTTTTATACTGTGGTCGCGCCGGTAATGACGTCATAGGCTGTCACCGGCCAATGTCATTGTCGTGTTTAGATGTATGCTTCGGACACCGGTCACGCCGAAGGCGTTCCCCATAGTGACCTCTAGAGGATGCAGTGTCTCGTTCCCTTCTCAGGGAACCATGGTTACATACATAACCGGAGACGTTTTCCCATTACTGGAATATATGACGTTTTAAAATATATTAAACTATAAAATAGTTATTTTAAATGGTAATAAATCAGTGATGGGAAGAGATTGAACCATTTTTTGATCTTTGAAACTTCAGAAAAATGTACTTAAGTCGTTTCATTTGAGCAGAATTAAAATATTATGTTTTATGATTAGTTCACATGCTATAGCATACCTATAAATGGATCAAACTTAAATTGTACATGCTTGTGGTGTTAAAAATGATGGCCACAACATTTAGATTATTAAAACAAAGCTGGAAACTAAACAGTAATATGGGCATAGATAAACTATGGGTTAGCTACACCTGAGCTTGTGTTCCATTGTGTCCTCCTCCGTGCACTATGCTCTAGTAATCTCGATGAAGAGAGTCTGTACCTCAGAAGCGTTGTTCTCTCCTCTTCAGATCTCATTATTGCTGCAAGAAATGGGCCCTGCTGATGAAATGAGATAGAAGAAAAAGGAAAAGATGGGGCCAGCTGGAGTAACAGTGATGTATCAAATCGAGACAGGTCTGCCTTGGTAATAATCACCATTCAGTGATGGAGACCCTTCCCAGCCTTTAAGGACTATTTTAATAATCTCTATCATGAAGCACTCTGAAGCAAGGTGGAACATGGAGGGAAAAGTGAAAATTACAGTAGCTCTGTAATAAGAAAAACAGCTAAGTATTCAATTTGCCTGCCTACCAAAAACTATATCAGTGATTGGTAGCAAAGGAAACTGTTGTGACTCAAAAACAATATCTGTACCAAAACCAAGATGCAAATGTGTGATATATAACAGTTCAATAAGCAAGTTAATACTGAGTAACTTACATTTAATACAGTAATGCCAGTTACTTTGTTTACTTTTGTTCTGGCAATGAAATTAATCATAAACGAAGCCTCAGCAAAACAGCGCATCCCTGAATGAATCAGTAGAATGAATGATTTAATGACTCGTAAACAGTTACAGTTAGGTCCATATATATTGGACATAGGCACAATGTTTATTATTTTAGCTGCTGACCAAAACATACTCAAGTTACAGTTTTATAATGCTTTAATTTGACAGTATTCTCATCAAAATTGGAGGAAAGTTTAAGGAATTATAGCTCTTTAATATGTAACACCCTCCCCACACCCCACCCACATCATACGGTCAAAGGATCATTCCATACAACTGAAACAGACAATTCGAACATGCATTTCACTTGCTGAAAACAAAAATAAAGGCAGGAAGACCCACAAACAAACAACAACTGAAGTCAGCCTCACTAAAGGCCTGGCAAAGCATCACAAAGGAGGAAACCCAGGCTCTGGTGATGTCCATGAGTTCCAGACTTAAGGCAGTCATTGCCTGCAAAGGATTCTCAACAAAATATTAAAATGAATTTTTCTTTTTATTATTATATTTATTTGTCCAATTACATTTGAGCCCCTTTAAATGGGGGGATTGTGTATAAAAATGGTTGTAATTCCTAAGCATTTTATGTTATATTTTTGTTCAACCCCTTGAATTAAAGCTTGAAGTCTGCACTTCAATTTCATCTTGATTGTTTTATTTCTAATTCTGTTCTGGTGGCATACAGAGCAATTATGAGAATTCTGTCAGTGTCCAAATATGGACAGTACTTGCTGTCAGTCATCTTCTGGTGTAGGGATGTAACCTGCAGAAAGAGTCACTGAAAAACACAGCAAACACAGGCAGTTGGAGTGATACAGTGAACAGTACCTACAGGCTACCAATTAGGGTGACCACCTGTCCTGCTAGAGCGGGGAAATAACCAGCCAACGCATTCGTAGAGGGGGATTTTTCCGCTAATGACGACTGCGTAAGCGAAGCAAAGGAATCAGTGTGGACCTCATCAAAAGTCATTACAGTGACACCAGCCAGGATTTCTTATAGACACATACAGCATAACCTGCCAGATCTTACAAGTTCAAGATGCAATGAATCTGGTCAAAGGCATTTAATGTTTGCATTGCCTAAAAAAAGGAAACAAACTAATCGCATTAGTGTTGTGCATTTTAACCAATCACACACGATTCTGTTGAACTTATGAATGCAATGGCCAATCAGAGGCATTCAGATGAGTCATCGCTGAAATGCCGGAGATTTGTTCAGTGCGTGCGCTCTCTGACTGAATTCTGCACTCTTGCAAATTCTCACATCATAAACAACAAAGTGCAGATGTATGTATGATGTAAGAGATTCATTTCGTACGTTGTTTAGAAAGTGCTTAAAGGGGTCATATGATGCGATTTCAAGTTTTCCTTTCTCTTTGGAGTGTTACAAGCTGTTTGTGCATAGATAAGATCCCTAAAGTTGCAAAGACTAAAGTCTCAAACCCAAAGAGATATTCTTTATAAAAGTTAAGACTGGTCCACGCCCTCCTAAAACGCCTCGTTTAAACACGCCCCACATATCTACCTCACTATGTGGAAATATTAGCATAATGCCGCCCAAATGTGCACGCAAAGAAAGAAGGCGTAACTTTATTGTAAACATACTTTATCAAACATGCCCAAACAGATATACAGATGACTATTCATGTAAATTGAAACAATTGGATCTAGTATTTTGAAAAATTCTTTTTTTTATTCCTGTTTCAAAAACATCATACCCTTTTATGCGGTTAGGTAGAGAGGCTTAGAAAAAGGGGTTTGAGTTACTAATATTCAACATTTAACCAGGTAAAAAATATTTATTTAATGTTATCTGTGTTATATTTAATCTGCAACAGCAATGTAAACTTTTATAAACATCCGTTTGGTCGTTAACTTTTAAATACATTATTATGCATAAAATATGAGCAGAGTTCTCGGCATGAAAGTCCCGCGACTGGCAGATCAATGGGCTACTTCTTTTCTCTCCAATACGGTAGGAAGCAGGGACGCGGGAAGTAAGGGTGCTGAGGGGGCTGCAGCACCCCGTTTTCACATGGTTGCAAATGCAACGGCAAGTTTGTTCATTTAAATTTATTCAGTTTTAGCATTTAATAATTTATTTGTAATGATCTCTGAAATGTAAATTGTAAGTGGGCTATAACAAACCCATTTTTATCTTTATAAACATAATTAATTTTACTTGTGATGTTTTCTATATGGGATGATTAGCCTAATCCTCATGAACACGTGACGCTGGCGCGTGGTATCAGACATCTATACAGAATGCGAACAAGATTAACTTTAATACAAGGAGATAATGGCGCAAAAGCGAATATCAGATTTTTTTAAATGCCCATCCCA
>NW_015641608.1:413910-438776 GCF_001515625.1 Sinocyclocheilus rhinocerous | reverse complement strand
TATGCCACTTAAACGAGTGTTCATATCGACGCACTTGTAGTGCTTTGTGGAGTTGTCAAATGAGGTGCCCCCCGCCGCCCCCCTTTCACCCAACACGGACACACACAGCACCCCCAACCGAAAACATCTGGCCGCGCCCCTGGTAGGAAGTTAAATGAAATGCAATGTGAAGGATGTAAACTGTGACAAGATGATTGACAGGCCATTTTACAGTAACGGTGCGCGTGTCTATGCGACAGAGCGTCCCTTATCCAAATACACAAAATAATGTTATTTTTAGCAACATCATATGACCCCTTTAAACTCTCATTAGACTGTGATAATATCTTTGCTCGCTTTCTGTAGGCCCAATTTATCCGCAGTTTGAATAACTGTGGAAATGAAGCGCTATAATTAGTAACTCACAATGCTTGTGTTAAATTGCGATCACGTTAAACACAAATTTAGTCGTATTCAAAATATTTTATGACATGACACCCATATCTGGTAGGCACCTTGCCTAAAAAGGCTGCAGTTATTATTGTTATTTTTATTATATTAAAATCTGTCAATGGAAAAAATACTCTGAACAATTTTGCCTGTTTTGACTTGTTGGCTAATTCCTCTAAGTGAAAATACAGAATAAGCCCACTATAAGGCATTAATATGTTTTATGTTAGCTAAATGTTTTCCCAGCTTTTTGCAGGACTGGCACATGTATCTGCAAACCTGGAAATGTTACTGAACCAAACTGAACCAAACCCTGCAGTTAGTTCTAACTAATGTAAATCAATATTTAACCAGGTGGTCACCCTAGAAATTTGAGGACTGGAACTCGCTAGAACTAACTTTGGACATTGCAGAAATTTGTTATTGTTATTGTAAATTGCTATTGCAGAAATCATGGGAAATACGACCATAAGCATTGATGTAATGGCGTCAATTATCAACATTTATTCCAGTCTAAAAATATGTTTTATTTTAAATAATGAGTGGTAATGGTGGGCTATTTTAATGTGGCAATAAAAATTATATAATTAAATTTCCTGTTGACATAAGAGTCGAAACATAAATTGCCGAGTCAGAGTGAGAAAATGCCAGTGGGCAGAAAAATGCCTTCCCTTTAATAAACGTGCAGCAAATGTGCCACAACATCAACAACTTCCTCTCTCACTTCTACAAAGCTTCACACTGACCTCTGATGCCCTTGTGGGTCATCTTGAACCCCTGGCATTGGCATGACCCTGGCAGCACAAGTCAGGAGGTTTTAATTCCTTGTTCAAGAGGCCCTGTGTCACTGAACCAATGTTCTCCACAGTTGTTTGTGGCACTGGGTCTGGGATCTTCCTCTTCTTTACAAATCAATCGTTCTCTGGAAGCTGATACTTCTTCTTTTCTTGTCAGCTGTTTTCCGGTTCCAGGGCTCTTGTGACCTGTGCAGCAGATGGTAAAGATGAAATTATGGTGGGATACTGATTTGTTGAGTATTGCAGATAAGATACATACTCAAATAGGTTTTCTCAGTCTAACCGTACGGTTGCTGGTCAAACTATCAAATGCCAAACTCTCTCAATTAATTTAGACTGTGCTCTCATTATTACAAAAATGACATTGGTATTCCACCATCTGCTATCTATTATCTGTTAGTTGTATAGTTAATTTGAACACAAGATTGTCTTTGAACACAAAAGCTGTTTTACACAAAGCTGCAGTGATTTCTACATTCAATAAAAACATTAGTAAATAAAATAAAATAAAATCTATCATGGATGCCAGTAGAGAAACTTAAAGAAATTATAGCCTTTTTGTATCGACAGAAATAAATATGCAAAAAAGAATGTCCATTAATTGTTTTCCTTACTGTTATTCTGTGGCTGCACTCAGAATATTAAATTATAAAATATTAAAATTTTACATAATTATGTTTTCATTTGCATATTGCTCTAAATTACACCTTTATTGTAAGAAAAAACAGGGAAAAACAAACAACGACATGCAGAAAGTTGCATATGTAAATTATTTATTTGAAATAAACAAAACATTAAGAATATTAAAGGTTCCAAGTTATTTTTTTTTAAGTTCAAGCTGACTAAAATGACTAAAAAGATAATAATCACCGATAATCACATAGCTTGTAAATTAACTACTGAATAATGTAATCTAACAATTGTGATCCTGGACCACAAAATCAGTCATAAGGGTCAATTATTCGAAATTGAGATTTATACATCATCTGAAAGCTGATAAATAAGCTGTCCATTGATGCATGGTTTGTTAGGACAGGACAATATTTGGCAGAGATACAACTATTTGAAAATCTGGAATCTGAGGGTGCAAAAAAATCTAAATATTGAGAAAATCGCCTTTAAAGTTATCCAAATGAAGTTCTTAGCAATGCATATTACTAATCAAAAATTAAGTTTTAATATATTTACAGTAGGAAATGTACAAAATATCTTCATGGAACATGATCTTTACTTAATATCCTAATGATTTTTGGAATAAAAGAAAAATCTATAATTTTGACCCATACAATGTATTTTTGGCTATTGCTACAAATATACCCCAGCGACTTAAGACTGGTTTTGTGGTCCAGGGTCACAATTTGTAACCATTAATCAAGACTTTCATAACTGGGCTGGGCCTATTATTTAATCTGTTATGTAATCTGTTACAAATATATTTGAATAACAACTGAAAGGCAGCAGTAAAGTCAGACCCTTTGAACAGCATACCTACTACTACTCCAGCAGGTCGTTAAATTCCCAGTCAATTGAAAGGCTCTCTAACTTCAATAATGTCTGAGTGGGCCTTAGACGTTTTTATTTTATAGAGGAATTTTAACTTGTATGACAGGAACTTTCAGTGAATTGCGATAAAATCCGATTCTTCAGTGAAAAGCGCAATTGAAGAGTCTGAGGAGTTCATGGTCTCAGGCATCTGGACTTATTCAAATCTGAGCTAGCACAGTCAGTTTATTGAATTTCATATCTGCTGAAAACACTATTATTAGCCTAAAGTTGATATTCTGACTCTGACTTCTGACAATATTTTCATATGCATGAATAAATTAGATTCCTCTGGTTAAATACATGCTTTCTGGAAAATATGAAGAGCTGCAGAGGCCATATAATTATAGGTTTGTAACTGTGATTAACCACAGAATCTACCCAAATACAACATATTATTATTACATATCACAGTAGAGAAATTACGCATGTGCTTAATGTGAAACAGCTTACAAGTAGTGACAAAAGAAAAGTAGAAAGCATTGTAAATCCTTCATGAGACAAGCCCACTTAGAGTGAGACAGGGAAATGAAGAGAAAGAGAGAATGAAGACATTTCAGAAGGCCACAGTCCAGGCTGCACAATCCCTGTAGATTTACAGAGATTCTTGCAGGCCAGTTTAAACAGACATTTGCTTACCAGAGACAGTTACGGGCCAAAGCCCCTGAGATATAAATTCACTGAACACATCATTCAGAGCACACTCATTCAATAGTTTGTTCAGTAACATCTCCAGGTTTGAAGATACATGTGCCAGTCCTGCAAAAAGCTGGGAAAACATTTAGCTAACATAACATTAATGCCTTATAGTGGGCTTATTCTGTACTTTCACTTAGAGGAATTAGCCAACAAGTCAAAACAGGCAAAACTATTCAGAGTATTTTTTCCATTGACAGATTTTAATATAATAATAATAACAATAATAATAATAATAATAATAATAAACCTTGCATATAAGAATACCATGTCAACATATATATGTATGTGTAAGTCATTAATAAATAAATCATTTAATGATCAAATAAAGTGTATTTAATTCCACCATTTAGTTTTAATCAGTATTGTTACAACAATATTAGCCCCAAAAATTTTTTTGAGGATTTGATAAAAGAAGCATCACCATTTCGATACTAATATTCTCTTGGGTGTAAAATAGATTTTTAGCCTCCATGTCTTAATCAAAAAGCCTATAAATAGGTGCATAGATGCATTAATAGGTGTTTCAGGAGGACAGTATTTCATCACAGTCACCTGCATGTATCTAGTCACATGAGCAAAATTTTCAGCAAAATTTTATTGTCCATTGTCTGCTCATACATAAGTCACTTTCAAACCAAGCAGCTTTCTGTTGGTCAATAATGCTGCGGATTTGCGTGACCAACTTGAACACGAGTGAAACTCGCATGGGGTTAATGTTTTTGCTCTCACATGAAACTCCCCATATGGCGCTAATTATTTTCCAAATGACTGCTTCGTCCACATTATTTCACTGAGTAATGGTAAAAGTGGGCGCGCATTAACACCCATCCATAAAATCAAGTCTCTCCTAAATGTTCTGTTTCACTCACATTACAGAAGTAAAATGAGCTGTATATGCCATTTCATGCTTTAATGCATTTAGCTCAATTTGCACTCAGAAGCAGATAATGGACAATATGGTAGAAGAATGATCAGATATTTTGGCTCTCACATCATGCATCATGCAGTACGCGTATAATGGTAGAGCAACACTAAGCATGAGGAATTTATACAGCAGCAAAATATAATCAAAAAAGGTAGATCAAAGAAAGAAGTGAGGGATGCTGACAGAGAGAAAAACATGAGGCAACATTGTGAACCAGGCTTGGGTTCCTCTGAGGGCCTGATTTCTTGCAGTGAGACTGGATTGGATTTATTGCCAAGCCATGCTTCACATTCTCCGCTGGTACATGCTGTGACGTGGGAGTAGGTTTTTGATTCTGGAAAACCATTAAAGCCACAAAAACAGATAAATAAAGCCATAACTTTGATTTTGCTGTCACAGATTAAGATTTATAATTTACTTTAGAAAGAACTAAAGGTAACAAATCTCTCTTTGTTCCTCATTCTCTGGGCAGACAGACAGGGCTGGATTATTTAACCATGTAAAATTAATCTACATAGCAGTTATCCGATATGATGTCAGTGACTGCTTTATCATTTCGTGCAAACCCTTGATGATTCCATCCAAAGGGAAATCTCATAATATGTTTCTCATTAGGTGGCAGCTTGTATTAGTTTTGATCTTCAATCATTATTTGACAAAATAAATAAATGTTCTGCTGATAGCAAACAAACATTTGTCCACTCCAGCACTCCTCTCCCTCTCACAAGGGGGTTGGTAACTTCAGCTGACTCCGTTTTCAACAGTTTCGCAATTTTATACTAAAATCTTAAACAGCCATAATAATATTGCTAATTTTCTCAATTCTAATTGTTATTGTTTATTTTATTTTATTCTTTGGTAACACTTTACTTAAAGCCTTTATGTATAATGCACCATGAAGGGTTATTAAAGGGTAGGCCTATAATGCATTAGAATTTGTGTTGTAATACATTATATCTTGTCGTAAATAATTATTACCGAATTATATTACATAACTTAATTGTATTAACTGTGGTTACAATTATTCATGAGATTGTACAATGCATTAAGATGCATTACAAGGCATAATTAATGCATAAAACAACTTTTATAATGCTTTATGTATTAAGGCTTTAAGTAAAGTGTTACCTCTTTCAATAAATAGTCAGTTTTAATGGGGGGAAAGTTACAGTATATTTTCACAATTTCAATGCACTGTTATCTTTTGGATTTTTAAAAAAAGTATCATTGGGGAACAATATATGGTGATCAATTACACTAAAATTCTGTTTTGTAAAGACTCTTGTTTTGCTGTTTAAATTTGTTTTTCTGTTTTATCTGTCTGTAGAGTGAATTGATCAAAAAGGATAGTACATTATAAATGCAGTGCATATCTCAATCCACTGAATTATTGCTGCTTGACAGATTAAGTGCTCGTAAAATGGCCTGTACGTATTGGCACAGGTTTTACAAATGCTCTAAAGTGCAGTTCCATCTGATGTTACAACATGGACCCATAAAGAGATCCTGCATCTCTATATTATGTTTTGTTTTAATAACAGTATACAGTCACACTTTTATTCATTCATATACCAAATTTCACTTCAGTATAGAATAGCACAGTTCTAGTGTACAGTGGTGAGCTGCAGTGACAGGTACAGCTGCTAATTATATGCATAGCAGTGAGAAGAGCAGCATGAGACTCTATAGCCAGGCCTAGACATGTTGTTTCAGAGTTATGTTTACGAAATAATCAGAGGTTATTACTTTTTGGATGGACAGACATTCTGGGCACAACGTTTATGCACATTTTACATTTTCTTTGGTTATCTTTACAACCTTTTACTGAGACTGCTGATCAATTATTTGAGTAAGCAACTGCACCACCGGTTTATTGTTGTCGTATCATCAAATTCAGATTAACCAGCCCCTATGTTGTCTGCTTTACTTTTGGTTACACAGCTCCTTTCTGTGTTAATGGCCAGAATACACTTTATTGTAGACCGGACTTTATGGCGATGACAAGGGCACTCATTTATTCCACCATATTTTTGTCATGTGAAATGACACTCATATTTTCTGCTGAGGAAAAGGTCAAAGAAATATGATATAAGCAGCACTTAAATATATCTGCAGTCAATTAATCATGCAGCAGTAAAAATAAAACTTAGTTCCAACATTTTGTCCTTTGCAACAAACAGACAGAATGAAGAGAACATGTGGATGAGCAGCACAATGGCGCCCTCTTCTGACACCACTGCATCTTCATAGGACTCCCAAAAGTATTTAACTAACATACTCGCCCTTTTTTCGACAGTCTGTACTATGGATATAACACTAGTCTTTGAGTGCTGGTGCTGTTTGATTTGATCTCTCTCAATTAAGTTACTGACCAGCTTGATGTCAGGTAATGACTCTGAACATCTCAAAGATGTTTAAGATAAAAAGTTTTAGGCTAAATCTTTTCTGAATTAAAAAAAAAAAAAATATATATATATATATATATATCCCTGCTTTCCCCCGAATTAAAATATCTATATGTACTATTTTCATTTGCATTAAGCAATGTTATTTCTTTAAGAATCAGAAACTAAAACGTACAGCACAACACATTATTATTATTATTATTATTAATAAATTGTAATAATATTTAACAGTATTACTAACAATATTACAATAATACTGTATTTTGGAACACTCATTATTACTCTTATTATCAATGTTGAAAACAGTTGTGCTGGTTAATATTTCATGGAAATCAAGATACATTTTGCAGGATTCTGTGATGAATAGAAAGTTCTAAAAACAGCATTGATTTGAAACAGATTTTTTAAAAATAACATTATAAATGTGTTTACTGTTTTTTTTTAATCAATTTAATTGTGTCCTTGCTACATAATTTATACATAACATATTATACATTAATACATAAAGTATTAATTTTTGTCTTTCTTCTTTTTATTTTTTATCTTATTCAACACAAACTTTTAAACTTTTTTTGTGCATCACGGTCTCCACAAAAACTGTATCAGCCTAACACTGATAATAATAAGAAATGTTTCTTGAGCAGCTAATCAGCATATTAGAATGATTTCTGAAGGATCATGTGACACTGAAGACACGAGTAATGACTGCTGAAAATTCAGCTTTGCCATCACAGGAATAAATTATTGTATGAAATATATTACAATAGAAAATAATATTTTAAAATTGTAATAACTTATAGTACATCGCTGCAAAATTACTTTACCACAGTATTTTTTTTTTAATTGATAAAAGCACAATCTGCCTTTGTAAATCATGTTTGGGAAAATCAACTACCAATCCAAACCAGTTTAGTAGCCATCTACATGCTGTACTGCATTGTGGCACACAAAGTGTTGAATTGCAATCTCTGCTTGAACTGAAGAGGGCATTAGCACACAACAAACAGCTGAATTTACCAGCAGCTGTTTTGTAGTGTGTCTCTCTTCTAACAACTTTCAAATCTGGAACATACTTCCTTAGGGAGTAACTTCACAAAGAGCTTTTAGCAAATAAGTTTGATGAGAAACCAGTCATTTTAACAGCCCCACCTCTTCACACTAAACAGTAAAATAGTATGTTAATCTGTTTTTCTTTTTTAATAAATCTGCAAAGATGTCAACAATTCTGTGTTTTTCTGTCAATATGGGGTGCTGTGTGTACATTAATGAGGAAAAAAAATTAACAAATGATTTTAGCAAATGGCTGCAATATAACAAAGAGTGAAAAATTTAAGGGGGTCTGAATACTTTCCGTACCCACTGTATATGAAACTATTGTGCTAAGTTCACATGAGACATGGGACACAATCCCACACATCTACACCTCGTTTCCTCTGCATCTGATTACCAGCATGAGACAGAAGGTTATCAGTAAAGCAACAACAGGGAAACAAGCTGTTGTCCACCTGAGGGGATACAGGACTGCGCTGTAGCCATCTGAGTGAAAGGAGGCTTGAGTTCAGCCGTAGGCTGTTATCTAGTGCCTGTAGAGACAGGCCGGGCTGACGTGAGAGAGAGGGTGTGCCAGCACAATGCCTACACACCCTGCACAGGGCCGGCACGTGTCAGCCTCCACCGCAGCCGCTGCGCCCGCACTGCACCCACACTTGCCGTCATACACAAAACCACAGCCCCTTGGGGCTCAGGCTTGCCATCTGATCCTCATCTGATCACTTTACAATGTACTCTATACCTTAACATGACTAACACATACTAGAAAAAAAGAAAACACAATTAGCTGTGTTTTTAATTGAGTGGCACCACAGTTTCTGAGGCTTAATAAGAAGCACATGCTGGTAAAACTAAAATAAACTGAAAGTTTAATGCTTCTTTTACTGTGGTTTGACTATCTATCTATATACAGTAGTATAGCAGTCATTGGCACTGTAGCCTGGCTCCATCAACACTATAAAACTTCATGAAACTTAAAGGGATAGATCACCCAAAATAAAAAAAAAATGAATAAAAAAAATGTACTCACCCCCATGTCGTTCCAAAGTTGTATGACTATTTCTTCTGAAATACCCCAAAAGAAGATAAGATTCTGAAGAATGTTTTTGCTGCTTTTCTTTATATTATTAAAGTCAATGGGCAGGTAATGTGATTGGGCTACAAACATTTAAAAAATAATTTGTGGAGAAAGTGTATTTCACATATTCATTAAAATGATATGGCGCTCATTTGTTTTGTCTTGGTATATTAAGCTATTTAAAATACTTCAAATTATATTATTTCCATACTATTTTTAAAAGTATGGTAAAGTGAATTTCTCTTTCACAAGAGATGAATTGCATTTTTAAAGTAGGTGTGAATTGAATGTAATGATATTTTTCATAAACTTAATAATTTACTCACCCTCATGTAGTTCCAAACTTTTGTAGAGCACGAAAGAAGTTATTTTAATCAATGTTTCAGCTGTTTTTGGCCATACTGTATTATTAAAGTCAATGGAATCCAAAACTTACAAACTCGACTAAGAACATAAGTGTAGTGAGTTTTGGGTCCCATTGACTTTAATAATATGGGCAAAAACAGCTGAAATCTTCTTTGGTGCTCCACAGAAACTATATGAGGGTGAGTAAATGATGACCGAAATGTTCACTTTTGGGTGAATTACCCCTTTACGATCAGTGTTTTGTCAGTTATACTTATAAGCATACAGTAAGGGTTTTCAAAGAGCCTTGTCCAACTTGAAGAGAGCTCTTGATGGATGAGTGACAAACACGGGCTACATAAAAGGTCTGAAGACTCACTTCATGATTAGTAATGTCTAATGCCTAGGTGTGTAATCAGAGGCCTTATCTGCTGTAAAATCGAATGATAAGAGCAGGTCTGGTTAAAGAATCAGCGAATGCTGTCGTTACTCTATTTCCTAATCATTGCTCATATGCTGGCATAACTCTCTTTACAGGCCAGGCATGCTGTTGCATGATTTCACCATCAGCATTTCTACAATACTCCACCCGAGAGGAATTATATTGCCTCTGAGGGATAAAAATCAAACTTCAGTTTGTTGCATAAGCTCTGTGTTTTTCCAACAACTTCAAAATTCATGGAATTCAATGGGCCACCATACAGCACAATCTGGGGCATGAATGATTTAGTGCTTTCGCTCTATGGGGGTGCTGGTTAAGGCTCCTAGATGGTGTCCCAAGAAGAGGTGACCCTGTAACTGGAGAGTTGTTGAAATCCCAGTCCTCCTCTCTTACGAATGTGCCCTTAAGCAAGGAGCTCTTGAGGGACTGTTCCTGCAATCTGCAAACTGTAAATCATTTTGGATTAAAGCATCTGCTAAATGGTTGTGGTAAACTGCAATGGGAGGGATAAATGATTCAGTAGCTTCATGGCCCAGTCCGAACATCACCAGCACAGCTAAACTGTATGTTCAGATGTAGTCCAGTTTGCAGTTAGTGGTGGGGGATTTCCCAAGCATGAATAAATGTTTTATTTATTAAGGATGACGACGACGATCAACGGCACAAAACATGCCTAAACAGCGCGCGCGCGCGCGAGAGAGAGCGAGACTGCCTGAATGACTGCGTGCGTCCTCCATCAGGTTAAGTCATATTCATAAAAAAAATTAGTTTACGTTGTCCAAAGAGTAATGTCGTAATATCCTAATATCTTTTCAATGTTTAGGGGTAACGTAGGCCCTCATGACTGGTGTCAGTGCTATAAAGTGAAGCATCAGCTTCAGCTTTTCCCCCTGTCGTTTATCCCAGCGTTTACCCCTCACGTCACTAGCTCCGCCCTTGCGCCATAGCTCGTGACCGGAAGAGAAGATGAGTCGTTTTGAGAGGGAGGGGAGGTTAACGTTTTTGATTTCATGGGGACATTAATGATGAGAAGCTCATCTGTTTTGTCTCTGTGTATCAAATTATAAAATACTTTTATTAATGCAATTAATCCCTTGTGAAAAAGAAATACATTTTAGCATGCTTTTAAAAAGTACTTATTATATAAGTAATATACTTCAAAGAATATTCTTAAGTGTGAACTGAATGCAATGTTTTTAGACACTTAACTGTTAATTGCAATTAAATGTAAAAGCGTTATAGTTCACATTGATATTAAATGCAATCTGCAACTCTCTTTAAGTACATTTAACTGCTCTTTTATTCATTAAATGTTACATTATCTGCAAATACAATATAGTTTTAGAAATATATGTTTAAGATTTGAAGTACACTACATGTGCACATTTAATACAGTCAGTGCACTTATTTTTCACAAGGGATACAATGAACTTGTTGTCTACTTTTGAATTAAAATTCATTTTAATAATTTTTGTGGGGCTTAAAGTCGCATGGCTAGGTTGTGTAATGTTCCTGGAAACGGCACAACTATTTATATAAGAAGTTTAGTATCTTTTATATTATATAAAAATACATAATTGCATTAGTTTTTGATAATTACAACACTTAACATTTTTGAGTAATTAAATAAAATATTTCCACATGCATTTTAAACTAGATTCTATAGGATTTTATCATCCTGGACATCCTTATTTATTACTCACTCATAAAATGACATGAGTACACATGCAAAACAGGCCAAGACAATTCATCTGTGCAAAAAAGCCGTCCCACACAACTCAAAAAAAAAAATGCCTTACTCAAACTCGAACAACATAGAAAACAGGCAATACTTTTGTTTGATTTAGAAGATGTAATGCCAAGTGAAAGCTGTTTAAATTAAGGGCTTATGAGCTGTGATTCAGTCAAATGGAGACCTACACCCTACCTGGAGTTGCTTCTGAGTGCCAAGGTGTTGCCCAACAAACATGTAAACACCCAGAGTCCTCTTACCTCACACTGATTGACTCTAAAAGTGAAAGCTGATTTCTGTCATACTTGTGGGAGTTTCACAAACACTTACATAAGAGTCTATAGATCTCCATGTCACTTTAACTGCCAGCAATCACCATGCCAACTGAACCTCGACTAATAGATGTGGATATAATAATGGTTTCAAGGTTTCATTCAAGTGTTTATTATCCAATTCACATAAAAGAGTGAACTCAACCCTGAATTATCATAAATGGTACATGACACTCAACCCTCAAAGGATAGTTGTCTAACTTTCACTTCGTTTTCTCTGAATGCGTTCTTAAAAGAGTCGTCATGGAAATCAATAAATATTAGGCCACGGCTTTCCTAACATTTGTAGGTGACGATCATTGCTCAAAGTAAACTATTTCCTTGGAAATTGGTCTGCTTGAGATTGGCAGTCACTTGTTTACAATCCCTTCAGTATCAAATGCAATTATACAAATATGCATGCAATGTTTTTTACTCTGAGAGTGGCACTCCCTTGCCGATTCAAAACCTCTGTGTTTTTGAGGATGTCTGGTTAAATCTCCTGAGGCTCCCTGAGTGAGTCTGCATAATCAAGCATCCCACACACATTTCAAATATAAGCAAAGCAAGACCATCTACTCGATTTAGATGAATGCTCATAGGCTATGAAAATAGTGTTTCCTGGAACTGAAAGACATAGTTCAAGATTATAGTTCATCAAGATTATAATTCAGACATAATTCATCTATCAAGAGCCCAAAAATGAAGAATCTGTTTTCATTTACTTACCCTCATGGCCTGTATTTGACTTATACCTTTCACACAAAGAAGAAAATTTGAAGTGTTTTTCAATTGTTTTTGTCCATTACAATGAAAGTCAATGTGGTCCAAAACAACACCGATTTACTGCATGGAAAAAACCAGAGACATTCTTCATTTTTTTCCATGTTCCACAGAAGAAAGTCAGTCATGCAAGTCTGGAAGAACATGAGGGTGAGTAAATGATAACAGAAATTTCATGTTTAGGTGAAATATCCCTTTAAAGGAAGGAAATAAGAGTGTCTCCATCCATACTCAGAAAGTCTTAACCTCAACATGCCGACGCCACTGTCAAGAGCTTTGGCTTCATGCTCAAGTTGCCATAAAACCCAATGACATCAGCTGAGAGTTCCCACATCATAGTGTGAGAGTGATTTCATATGGTCTCATGGTCTATACGAGTCCATTGTGTCTAATGCCTCACCAAGATTTTTTGTCTGGCTGAATGCAGTAAAAATAGAATTATTGTGAAAATAAGAAACACTGCTCTGAATGGAGCTATAATATTGCTAATGGAAGCAAGAAGCTCTTAGCAACCCAACAGCAGAAAGCGAAACTGCTCGGATGTGTGAAATGATAAATGATGCATATTGCTTGTCAGATTCTGTCACACACACAGTATACTGCTGTCTAAGCAACATCACCAACATTACACACCAATTTCATCTGTTCCAGCTATAGAACAATCATTGAGGTTTGTGTCCTTATCACATTGACACTTAGCAAGGTTCCCGCTGTGCTGAAGTGTTATTGAATCAAAATAAGACTCCTCCACAAATCAAGACAACTATAATCTTATAAGCAACAAAAATACAAGGTTTGTATCCTTTGTACTCTTTTGATTGATTGCACGACAAATGGCGGTGCTGGGCTTGTCAGTAGGAGGCATGTAAAATTAGTTTAGTGTCCTGCACAAGCTCTGTATTTCACAGCAGTAACGCTATCAGATCTCTGTGCTGGCAAGTCTGTGCAGACATAGCCATTTATCAAGAAGGTGTGAACATCTTCCTGTCTATCACAGCCCACACTGGGTGGACCACATCAGTCAAAAAAAAATGGAGTCCTTGAATTGAATGTATGTGAATTATAAATGGCTATTTATATTGAGCCATATATCATATATGGAACTTTTCGCTGATTGAATCGCTACACGTTTGCGTTTTCTAGACTTTGCATTAGTGGTGAACATTTTGCAGCAACTCTTTCTGCAGGTTACATCGTTACAACCAGTAGGTGGCGACAAGTGACTGTCTTTATGAGCGAGTCATTTTTGATTCTCTTAAAACTACTGATTCATTCAGGAACGAAACAAGTGAGGTGTTGCGTCTGAAATCGCATGCTCTCTTTTGAATAAGTATTTACTTTGTGACCATTAAAAAGTATCTTCTATATAATATGAATGTTTCTAATATAATGTAATCTGGACATACTACATTTGTCATATTGTAATTGTCATGCAGCTCCAGTTGTGTTGCTTCACTGCTATTTATATACTATTCCTCTCCTGTGGCTATTAGATAGTAATGTGTCCACTAGTCCACCTCAGAACCTCAATGGAAGCAGTAGGTCGTCCAGGTACTTTTTGACACTTGTTTTATAAATACTATGAATTCAGACATACTACTCTTCTCACGTTTTTAACCTATAGCAACCTACTATATAGCCATGATCTTTATGAGTAAGTCATTGAATTGCTCACTCAACCCTTTCAAAACACTGATTCATTCAAGAAAGAAACACCACCTATTGTGTGTTGCTTGGAGGTACTGCAGAACAACTGAAAAAAGATGGTTTTGTTTGAATTTTTTGTTGGTGGACAAATATTGAGTCTAAAACATAAGTGACCACCCTGTTCATTCTCAGTTGTTAACATGGGCCAAAAAATATTCACTGCATAAGTCACGACTGCATAATGAAACAAGTGTTAAATTTCATGGTTACTTAATTGGTTAGGTTTTTCTAAGTAAAAGCAATTTGTAAAATTGGAAACTGAGCTGAGTAGGGGTCACTGCTAAAAACCCACCATCAGTGATTATACGACCAGTTAAAAGTGGGTATAAATTTTACTAGCTGTTGCAGGTTAAGTACTGTGGCGAAGGTGACCCCCAGCCACCACTTACAACAGCTTTTCAGGAAAGCTCCAACCATGAGTCCAGCAGAGGTCAAAGGGCAGGACATCTGTGAAAGCAGCTTCTGACCTCTATACAGAGCTCACTGGAGACAATAAGATCAGGTTTCTGACCGAGTACACCATCAGAAGGGTTTCACAGCGATGCCATAGAAGAACCAGTTTTGGTTCCCCAAAGAACCTTTCAGTGAACAGTTCTTAAAAGAACCATTTGTCTTAGTGTGAAGAACATTTTAATCTAAATAACCTTTTTCCACTGTAAAGAACCTTTTGTGGAATAAAAAAGGTTCCATGGATGGTAAAGGTTCTTTGTGGAACCATTGATACCAATAAAGAACCTTTTTTTTTTTAAGAGTGTTCAAAAATCTTCAAAAGTTTGGGGTCAGTAAGATTTTGTAATAATAACAATAATAATAATGATAATAATAATAATGCATTAAATTGATAAAAAAGTAAATTTTAAATGTCAATATAAGACATTAAGAATGTTATACAATGATTCCAATTTTAAATAAATTCTGATCTTTGAACGATGTATCGTGGTTTCTATAGAAATATTAAGCAGCACAACTAATGTAAATGTTGCACCATATTAGAAGGATCTTGTTTCTGAAGGATCATCTGACACTAAAGACTGGAGTAATGGCTGCTGTATATTCAGCTTTGCATCACTAGAATGAATAACATAGCAAAATATATTAAAAGAGTTATTTTATATTGTAATAATATAAAACAGATAACTCAGTTTTTAACAATTTTCAAAAATCATGTTTTTTCATTGTGCATTCCAATTAATCTCAATCAAACTGCAGTTGGGTTATTTTGATTAGGTTAAAAAATAACTACAAAATACTGCTAACTAACACAATAAAACACAATAAAAACATGATAACATAATAAAAAAAAACATGATTTTTGAAAAAAGTTAAGAGTTATGTTTTTGCAAATAAACTCTTCATTTACATTACTGTTTTTACTGTATTTTTGATCAAATAAATGTAGCCTTGGTAAACATAAAAAACTTTGTTCAGAAATATTAAAAACATGTTTTGTTTTTTTTATCTTACTGACCACAAACATTTGAACAGTAGTGTATGACACAGGAGTTGTAAGCACCACTTTTACTTTTATTTTTCAAAACACTTTCAAACACATAATGTTTTTACACTCACTGATTAATGTATATAGCCACACAAAGTGCATTGATACGTTCAGTGACTGATATTACAGGAAGAGTTCAAGAATCTGACGTCAACATTAACTGTCAGAGAGAGCATTCAGAGACTTTAAAGCATGCATACATGCAGTTAAACACACATAACGGATTTAAATAGACCAAGATGGACAAATACAACTCCGTTTTGAAAACATTTCAACCGTCCCAGACGTAACGTGGGGATCGCCATTTCGTCTCCGCTATCCCAGCTGCCCATCCACATTTCACAGGGAAGTCAACAGCGTATACATGTACCCTTTCAGCTTGGTGTCATCCCTCTCGCCGTCCTCAGCTCTTTCTTCACTAAGAATTATAGGTCACAACTGCTTCCTCTTATAGATTCAATCAATATCGTGACCCTCTGTTCTTGGGGGTTTTCATGAAAGCTTTATAAGGCTGAACAGAATCACCCCTTCCCCCAGTTAAGAAACCTGTCCCTTGAGGCGTGGGCTTGGGCTTATTCAAGACTTCCACCCTCCTGTCAGATCTTATGGGACGTGTCTTGCTGTCTTGAACAAACAGATGTGTTCCATGTCCATCATCAGGAGTAAATGGGCCATATGCTTGTCCTGGCCTACAACCTGCCAAGTTAAAATGGCTTCTTGACGTGCATCGGTTTTGTTCCCGTCCCCACGTTTGATTGATAGCCACAGTCCCTCGAGTTGTGTGAGCTGAATCGGCTCCGACAGAGCAGAGGCTCCTGGGGAGCCAGGGGTCAAAGTTCAAGTTGGACTCTCTGCGCCATTACACTCCAACGGTGCGTCTCAGAAGATCTGTGCAGCGGGAGAGGTCACATGTCACCCCATGAGGTCACTGTGAGACAGCATGGGCCATACACACACATTCCCTGCCTTTTACAAAGTTGTGACTAGTCCTGTATTAGTGGGTCTTAGACAACATGGCTCAAGGTCAATATGGACTTGTCGCCCACCTGTCCTGCTCAAAAGAACACGTAGAAATCAATCAATGTGATGCAAGACAGTTAGATGTTAAAGGGATAGTTCACCTTCAGTTGCTGGTCCCCATTGACTTGCATGGTGTTTTTTTTTTCCATACTATGGAAATCAATGGGGACCAGCCACTGAAGGTGAACTATCCCTTTAAACACAAGGCAGTTGTTTCGATTAAGGTTCCACTGATGATAATGTGTTAGTATTTTCATGTTATGGATATATACGAATGATATAATCTATAATTATTTAAATACTTCAGACACAAACATTCAAATAATTAAGATCAGTAAGATGTTTTTAAAGAAACAACCTTTTATTTAGCAGGGACACATCAAATTGATCAAAAGAGGCAGTAAAGACATTTATAATGTTACAAAATATTTCTGTTTAAAAAAATGCTGTTCTTTTAAATTTTCTATTATTTAAATAATCCAAAAAAATTACTGTTTCAACAAAAAAAATATTAAGCAGCATAACGGTTTTCAACATTGTTAATAATAATAATGATAATAAAAAGCAGCAAATCAGCATATTAGAATGATTTCTGAAGGATTATGTGACACTGAAAACTGGAGTATTGCTGAAAATTCAGCTTTCCATCACAGGAATAAATTACATTTTAAAATATATCAAATGAGAGAAAAAAAGTCATTTTAAATTGAATTAAAATGTTACAATATTATTATTTTTACTGTTTTTCTAATCAAATAAATGCAGCCTTGGTGAGCATTAGAGACTTCTTTCAAAAAAACATTAAAAAATATTATTGGAATCAAATGTTTAATGTTTACTGAAACCAAACATTTATTCTGAACATTATAGTCTGAACATTATACAGTAGTTTTAAAATATTAAAATCTTTAAAATAAAGAAACAAAAATAATTCATATTTTTAATATCAACTTGGTTAAAAGATAAAAATTACACTAAAAGCACTAAAAACGTCTCAGGTTACGTATATAACCATGGTTCCCTGAGTAGGGAACGAGACACTGCGTCCTCTAGGGGTCGCTATGGGGAACGCCTCGACGTGACCCGTGTCTGAAGCATACATTAAAAATAACAACAACACGTTGGCCAGTGACAGCCTATGACGTCACTACCGGTGTGACCACAGTATAAAGAGGCGCTGGGAGAATACGTCATCCGCTTCTTCGTCTGAAGTTTGCGTCCGAAGCATGGCAAGGAAACTAGAGGACGCAGTGTCTCATTCCCTACTCAGGGAACCATGGTTACATACGTAACCTGAGATGTTCCCTTTCAAGGGAACTTCGAATTGCGTCCTCTAGGGGTCGCTATGGGAAATGGTATACCCACGCCACCATGCTGAGGGGAGTGCAAGCCAGAACCATGGCGAGCACTAAGTACCAACTCTACCATAGCCATGGGAGTTGCCCCTGGGACGTTAGACGGCTACCAGTGACGTTATTCCCTACGGCCAAAGGCCTAGGCTACATACCCCAAAATACTTACCTGTTAGGGCCAGCATGGTTACGTAAGTAACCTGAGATGTTCCCTTTCAAGGGAACTTCGAATTGCGTCCTCTAGGGGTCGCTATGGGAAATGGTATACCCACGCCACCATGCTGAGGGGAGTGCATGCCAAACCACAGGCGAGCACTAAGTACCAACTCTACCAAAGCTTCAAGGGAGTTGCCCTTGGGACGGTTAGACGGCTATCAGTGACATTATCCCTATGGCCAAAGGCCTAAGCTACAAGATACATAGGTAGAGTGGTGCCCAAGGTGGAACCGGGGCCTGACCGACTCAAAGAAAGGGCACGAAGCCGCAGCGCGTAACAACTACCATACAGGATTTTTAGAAAGAACGCAAAATGCTTGATGTGCGAACTTACCACAGCGTGGATTTTAGGAAGTGCACAGAGACTTCGCGTGTGCACTTACCATAACATGGATTTTAAAGATACTGTTGCTAAGGGGCCCTAGAGACTGTTTACCAGACAGACCTAGAGACCTTATGTGACCGTGGCACTCGGAGGGAGCAGTCCATAAAATACACAGAGCGCACATAGATGGAAATGGTGCATACCATAGAACAACACGTCTGAGAAGTCACCAACTCATCCTCATGGTCATAATGCTGGTCTGGCTAGCAGTAAGTTACCTAGCTGAGGGAGCATAACACCCAGCTCTCAGCCGAGAGGGGGCCCGACCTACAGCATGTTCGTAGAAATCCTGAAGGGTAAGCGTACTGCAAACTAAGCCAAAAAACTCAGCGTATCAGGGAGGCAGAGGAAGGGCCTTGTTCGCCTGGTGTTGCTGGTTCCAGGTGCTCTGGGAAACAGAGAACTCAACTCTCCATGTGAGAGGAGAACTCCGAATTCAGAAAAAAGGGGTAGCGTGCTCATAGGCAACCCTCTGAATGAGGGGAGCACTGCTAAATCCATCCACGAGACCAGCCCACGGCACGGGGAATTCAACTCCTCTGAAGGGGAGGGAACTCGAACGCTCGGAAGGAAGCAGCATGGTCATAAATAATCCTCTACAGTGAGGGGAGCCATCCTGACTAGATCAAAGGCATTGTAACCCCAATCCAGCCTCGTGCTCTCTACCCGTTAGAGAGCATGGGTCCTGCTTTAACCAGACTTGCAGAGCCTGGAAACAACAGGGCCCAAATATGCATTTTTTTTTCACCCTGCTCAGAATGTATCAACAGAGATACATTAGTTGAGTGGAGCCCAAGGTGAGTACCAGGACCTAAGCCAACTCAGAGAAAGGGAACAAGGCTGACAGCGAGTAACCCTTACCATACAGGATTTTAGAAAGTGCGCAGAGTGCTTTAGCGTGCACACTTACCACAATGTGGATTTTAGAAAGTGCACAGAAGCTTAGCATGTGCACTTACCATAGCATGGATTTAGAAAAATTCCGAAGCATCTGCTCACAGATGCCCAGAAGTCTTCAGACACTCAATCGGGAGCGGCAGGCTCAAAGACAACCCTTTGAGGTGAGGGGAGCACTGCCTGGCTTGACCCGAATAGAGGCAGCTTATCAGGGAAGCAGCAAGCGGCCCAACTACAACTGTTTCTCCTCAGAGCCAGAGCACTCAGGAAGGGTTTCCGCAGAAACGCTGCACACTCATACCTCAGGGAACCCAGTGCACTCAGACCCACTCCACAGAGGGGTGACCCACTGGCCATGATGGCAGTACGATGCAACTAGCGGACTGCAGAGTGGAGTAAAGCCGCTCGACGCCTCAGCGAGAGGAGCTCCATTCAGAGAAAGGATATCTTGACACAGAAAACCCCTCGGGGAGAACATGGGTATGGCGTCCCAGTCAAGGCAGCCTAAGAGGCATAAACCTAGCCTGGACGTCCAGGAGGGGGGCATCTCACAAAGCATACACTCCGGAGAGCTCACCAGAAGGAAGGACCCGCAGATCCCAGAATTGTGGTGCTGAACTGGGGACCTGATGACCAAGAAGGCTCCCACAGAAGCCTAACGACTTGGCCACATGATCCAGGAAGCATGAAGCCGGAAACAGGACTATCACATCCAGTCTGGATCCAGTATCGACGAGTGAGGTCATCACCGTAAAAGTCGATAGCCAAGGTTCTGAGTCCAGCAGAGGGGGTGCTCACCGAGGACCTATCCTAGACAAGGACAGAAACACACAGGTCCCAGAAACACTGCAAAGAAGGCTAGCAGAAGGATTCACACAACCACCAGCGATTTACATTTATTTAAAATGGATCATACTCACCCACCATGGTTCCCGCGCATGAGCTCTGTTCAAGAAGCGAAGCCCGAAGAGTCCGGACCATCAGTAAGGTGGTTACTATGTAAGACACAGAACCAACCAAAACATCATAGGTCCAGCATAAGAGACTGCAGTGCAGGCACAGGAGGTTCCTACCTGACCTCGGTCAGGTGGAGTTGATGGTGGTTATAGGGGAATTTAGGAAGGGGAAGATTAGGGCAGATGTTAAACCCCCCGAGGTAGGTGAGTAGATGTTTGGGTCTTACTCTGGTTCGGACGAGAACGTTGAGAACGCTTCGTCTGGATCACCTCCCTCAGGTCTTGCCTACCTCCCTTTGACCCGCGGTTCCTCCTAGCCCCACCCGCAGGTGGGGGAGGGGCACGAGTCACGACACTAGCCTTCTGTGCCTGCCTCTGATCCTCAGACCGAGACGGGCCAGGACCCCTGCATTGTTCGGGCTCAGACCTGGACCTTCGTGGAATTAAGGTTTTGAAGGCCGCTGAGCATGCCTTCGCCTCCCTAAACTTCTCGACCACCGTCTCGACGGAGGTACCAAAAAGTTCGGAAGGCGAAACCGAAGCATCGAGGAGAAAACCCTTCTCTTTCTTCCCAATATCTGCCAGGTTCACCCACAGATGTCTCTCCATTACTACCATGGCCACCTTAGATCTGCTCATAGCAGAGGCAGCCTGCTTAGTAGCACGGAGAGCATGATCCGTGGTGCAGCGCAGCTCAGCTACCTCGTCAGGGGAAAGGCCCTCCCCTTTATCCAGGTCTTTCAGCAGATCAGCCTGGTACGCCTGAAGCACCGCCTTCGTGTGCAACGAAGCGACAGCCTGACCTGCTGCTGTGTATGCCTTGCCATTTAAGTGAGATGTATCCTGAAGGGGCTTAGATGGCAAGGAGGGCGCCTTGAGAGAGGATGTCTCACCCATAGAGAGATAGCTAGCCAGCGTCTCTTCTACAGGGGGCATCTTCTCATAGCCGCTTTCGCGCATCCCCTCGATGTTGGCATAACTCATATGCTGGAACCTATGGATGTGGGAGTAAAACGGCCTCTTCCATTCCTTCTCGATCTCCGTATGGAGATCAGAAAGAAAAGGAAGGCTCACTTGAGCTGGGGGGCTATGGTCAGAAAGATAACTCTCATCGAGACGACCTTGCGGGGGCCATCTTTCTGGCCTGCTTCCACGGCAAGTCAAGCCTCGCTGTGGCGCGTTCCATAACCTCCAAAAGCTCATCATATGCAGGGCAGGAGGATTGGGAGGGCTCAGACTCAACTTCTTCGCCCCCCTCAGACATCTCCTGCTTTTCCTGGGCAGAACCCAGCAGAGCACTGGCCGCTGGATCAGATGATGTTAGGGATATCACATCATCATCATCCAGCAGCTCACCCTTGTCCGTGGCCGACGAGCGCGAGAGGGAAAGCCCTTCTTTAAACTCATCAGCCAGATCCACCTGCGACCCCCACAAACTCATTCTCCTCCGTGCCTCAGCAGCGGCGGGTCCTGAACCACGGGGAGCAGATGTCTGCCCCTCTTTCCTCGAAAAGAGAGACCGACGAGAGCGGAGCTTTTTCATTGAAAAATGCTCGCAGTGGATGCAGATCGTGTGCGTGCTCTTTGCCCAAACAAACGACGCAAAGATCATGTGTGTCATCAGGTGTCAGATAACGCGGACACGGATTCACACACCTCTTAAACGTCTTGCTAGTGCTCGCCATAACAAGGGAAGAAAAGATCGTTCTGACCACCGGAATGCACTCTTGCACTCAAGTCACTTGAAGATGAAGAAGAGGATGACGTGTTCTCCCGGCGCCTCTTTATACTGTGGTCGCACCGGTAGTGACGTCATAGGCTGTTGCCGGCCAACGTGTTGTTGTTGTTTTGAATGTATGCTTCAGACACGGGTCACGTCGAGGCATCAGGTGTCAGATAACGAGGACACAGATCCATACACCTCTTAAACGTCTTGCTAGTGCTCGCCATAACAAGGGAAGAAAAGATCGTTCTGACCACCGGAATGCACTCTTGCACTCAAGTCACTTGAAGATGAAGAAGAGGATGACGTGTGCTCCCGGCGCCTCTTTATACTGTGGTCGCACCGGTAGTGACGTCATAGGCTGTTGCCGGCCAACGTGTTGTTGTTGTTTTGAATGTATGCTTCAGACACGGGTCACGTCGAGGCGTTCCCCACAGCGACCCCTAGAGGACGCAGTTCGAAGTTCCCTTAAAAGGGAACTATTTTTACATGCACATGACAACTCACTGTGCTCCTAAAGGGTTAAATTTTCAAAATCCATAATTATCACTTTGAAATAGCAAAACCAGGAAGAAACAAATAAATATCCAAAAATGAATATATAATAGATTTTAGATAGATTTTTTTTCACACTATTAACAAGTACACACAAGTATTTGCTCTCTGGATTCATCTGAAAAGTATAACAGGTGTCATTATGATGGAGCAACTGTGCGTCATCCCTACAACCTCACGAAGGCATTATATCGATGCTTGTCTAAAAGCCAAAGCTGGAGCTGATTGGAGCTGATTGGAGCCCTGGATCTCCCATGTTTTGTTTTCCCAGCGGCTGGCTGCAGGAGAGGCCCGGATGGAGGAAAGGGTCTGTGTGTAGGCCATAAGCCCACAGGAAACCAATATCAGGAAAAAGAGATCAGCAATCCCAACATGATGCAGTGAGCTAGCGGAGAACTCCACACCAGAGCAAATCCCAGTGACAATGAGCGCTCTCCGAAAACAAGCCATCAGCATATGACAACATATCTCCTGTCTTTAACATCTAAAAGTAAGTGTTAGAAGGTTTGTGGATGAATTTAAAGCCTAAAGGTCAGACCTCAAAATTTGTGTCATTTAATCACTGAAGACCCATGTCACATCAGCCCCACCCCCAGCTCTTGTGGGCTAATTCGATAGGTAGTTGAGGCAATTTTAAGGAATAGAGTTGAGGACAATGTGGATTTGAGGGTAATATTGATGGGATAAAGGCGGGATGTCAGATGAATGTCAGGTATTGTGAGGGCTGATAAAGGAGTGAGCCGTGGACCATGAGGAGGTCAGGCATTAGCCATGTGGAACGCTGATCCATAGAGGTGGGGAGGGGCGATTAAGCACACATCAGCACCCATCTCTGCTCCCCAGTGCCGGTACAGACACCCAGAGAAAAAATAGAGAGAAAAGAAAAGACAGAACAATGGAAAGGAGAGGTGCTTATAGGGTGAAAAAGATTGACAGGGAATGAAAAAGGGTTTAGGGGTTCAGAGGATCATAGCTTCTCACCTTCTCATATTTCCAAATAATATTTTAAAGATGACTACTACTACGACTTCATGAAACTTTTTTCATGACCATCCTCCAACTATTACCCGCATAAGAGAGCGCCATGCCTGTACAAGGTACTAAGACATAAAAAAGGACATTGCAAATGCTAACAAGCAATCGCAGCTGAAGATACTTCACACACAATCGCCACGAGAACTGTAAAATGAAAGTTGCAAGAAAGAAACAGGTATTAGACAGATTTTAAACACAACGATTTTGATTACTCTTAATGGTGTGTCTGTGAATAAAAAAGGTGACTTCTTGGGTGACTTTTATTTTATTTATTTTTTAAATAAAGTCTCTTAATACTTTACTTAATTTGTCCACTTATGGCATTTATTATTTTGTGCTGACATTTTTTTAAATAAAATGGTTGACTCATGCCTTACTAAGGTTTCTTTCATAGCCAGCATTTATGTATCCTAAATATAATAATAATAATAATAATAATTATTATTATTATTATTATATAATTTTATCAAAGCTTGATTGGAAAAGCATATTTAGTCAAGTCAAGTCAAGTCACCTTTATTTATATAGCGCTTTTAACAATACAGATTGTGTCAAAGCAACTGAACAGCATTAATTAGGAAAATAGTGTGTCAATAATGCAAAAATGACAATAGTAAACACTCATTTTTCAGTTAAAGGCAGTTCATCATTGAATTCAGTGATGTCATCATCAGTTCAGTTTAAATAGTATCTTTGCAATCAAATCAACGATATCGCTGGAAATGAAGTGTCCCCAACTAAGCAAGCCAGAGGCGACAGCGGCAAGGAAACAAAACTCCATCGGTGACAGAATGGAGAAAAAAACTTGGGAGAAACCAGGCTCAGTCGGGGAGCAGTTCAATTAAAGGGCTGCAGCAAAGTCACATTGTGCAGAAGACTCATCTGGTTCCTGTGGTCTTGTCCCGGTGGCAGTCTAGGAGACAAGGTTCTCATTGGGGATCTGTCTTTGTGGCTCATCTAGTTGTCCTGATCTCCGCTGACATT
>NW_015641608.1:364256-410762 GCF_001515625.1 Sinocyclocheilus rhinocerous | reverse complement strand
CTGTTAATTTTGTTAATTTCAATAAATTTAACCCCTGGGACATGAAACCTTCCAAAGTTTAAGAGACACCTGTATATATGCACCGTTTACAGTTTAAATCTGTTAATTTCAATAAATTTAACCCCTGGGACATGAAACCTTCCAAAGTTTAAGAGACACCCATTTACATTGTATATATGTGCTTTCCTTTATATATTTAGCTTTGTTGTTGAACTTACATCAAAATAATCCACTACTGCCAGATTTGCAAAAATTCTCCAGAAATCGTGACTGGAGAGCATCAAATTTTAGTTAGCATTACCGCACTGATAGCTTGTTAGCTCAACTTTGACAGGGGACCCATACTAGTGCCAGTCCCACAGGGCACAGTGGGCCAGGGACCACTTCCCTCTGCTGTCCACCGAGGGACAGTCACACAGCCACATTGTCCTGCATTGTCACTGCATTGTCACCGACTGATTTATAATGCTGCCTCAGAAAGGGATTCTTTGTGTCCAAACAATACGGCTCTAAATGTATGACACCCCATTAATTGGCCTGCTCTGTGTATTTGCATAGTCGGATGGGTAATGATTAAACTACAGCCCACCTCCTGCTAAACTGACGTGGATGCGCTCATGAGGATGCACAGTTGGTTGAGTAACAATGCTTCAGCTTAGTCAGTGTCACCGGCTGGCTGAAATATTGCCTGAGCATGAATATGCTTCCACTACTGGCAACGTGACAGATATTTCTGAGTAACTTTGATTGCCAGCCGCAAGCTATGCGTGTCCAAGCATTATTTGAAGAAACCTAATTCTATTCAGGCTTTTTTGAGTACTTTCCCGATGCCTCACATATTATTCCATGACCACAACTTATTAATACTGTCTAGTCCTAGTCATGAGTTGTTACTAGAAGATTCCCTTTAGCTTAAGGTTACAGATAAGATGTAGCTGTGTCTGTTTCTCTGAACATGTGACACGGGCCGGCAGGGGGCAGCAGGAGGCAGTGTGGATTTGACAGGATTCAACCAGCAGTACGCAAATGACCAAGCATTAACCCTAATACCACTGTGCGCACTCTCAAACATACGGCGCACACACACGCTCAAACGACTGGCTCTGTTCCACACTGCCGACACACTCAAACTGAGTTTCACATAATGATGCAGCTTCAGGGCAGTAAAACCTTCTGCTTCATCCACATCTACACCCTCATCAGGGTTTGTGATGGTGTTGCCTGGACTGGCACGGCTATAACAATTAGAAACAGACTATCTTTTCGCTTCTCACTGTTTCTTTGAAAGAAGTCCAGAATGGTATTAAACATCAAAAATCGGCAGTAAAAGCTTTTCAATTTTCTATCAAGGTTAGAAATTATCCAAAATTAGGGGGCAAGAATGTAGTAGATATTTAAAATGTGGAGACAAAAACGCCCCTGCAGTAGGCTACATTGCATATTATTTTAATAGGCCTATGTTGTAATTTTTTTAGTGCCTCTGTGAACACTATTGATCTAATGGTCTATCTGTTTAATGTGAAAATGTGAAAGTGCTTTTCAAATAAAATAAATAAAATAAGATAAAATAAAAGATAAAATAAAATATGATAAAATAAAATAAAAGATCAAATAAAATATGATAAAATAAAATATGATGTGACGAACAAAACTACCATGACAATTAACAACATGAAATGCCCTTAATGAAAACAGTGCTACTTTACATGCTACTGGAATGGATAATCACTTATAATTACTATATTGTTATTGCTAATAATTTGTAGAATATTCTAAAAATAGATGGTAGACAACTCTCAGAAAAAAGTTTTAAAAAAAGCTGCCACTGTGGTGGTTGCCTTTTAAAAGGTACACCTTTGTACCTTATTTATGCCTAAAGGATGCATATTACCTAAATGGTGCATTTTAGTACCTAAATTGTGCAATTTAATATCTTTTGAAACTGTGCCGCTCCAGTGACAGCTTTAGTATCTTATTTGAGAATGGAAAGCATAATGTTTTTCCTACAGCTGCTTCCACTAAATCTACTGTCTGCTTGACGCACACTAGAGCCAACTGCAGCCTCCAGTGTTGGCACTTTCTCCTGCATTTGGCTGTTGCGTCTTCCTCCATGCTCTTGGATGGTGAAATTAAAGAGGTCTACTTCCTATTCTCGTCTTGCTCAGAAATCTAGTCACCCCACAACCTAGTCACCAGTTTTGGAGAAGCCCTCCCAATGACTGTTCAGCATGAAATCCACACTCTTATCTTCTGGGCAATCCTGCTGCGGTGCCAATTCCCTTCTTGCTCAGTCCAGCCCTGGGACCAGAAGAGTTTTTCCCACCTTTTATGGAATCAACCCCTTATTTACCGTTATTTATTTAGGGATGCTTCCGGCCTCCGTCTTGGCTGCATCACCTTATTAATTCTTCTGAGCAACTGAAGCGGGTACACGATATCCTCTTTCTTCAGCGGAGCCAGACCCCTGCAAGACAAAGTTAACTTTGCCCTGATGCCAACGACTCAAATCCAACTTGGCCTATGCTTGTGGCTCTGCCTGCAGAAAAATGCTGTTATTGTCAGCAATGACGCAAATTTATAAAGACGAATGGTGGCCCTTTGGTTTGTAGTATTTGAATATACAAAGCCAGAATGTGCCTTGTCAGATTCTTTGATTAGGACAGTTATACTCTAGTTTAAAAATGTGTGGAGAAAAAAAAATAAAACCATATACTAAGGTTTTGATTTAACTATCTGCAGACATCCAAATGTAGAAAGAGCACATTTTGTGTAAATAAAAGATGATGGCACACTAAAGTGAAAAATCATCCTGATATGTAAATGTTATTTGTACCTTTATAAATACAACAAATATGGATGTTCAGGTTTTATGGCTGTTATATATTACAAAAACAATAATAAACTACTGTTCAAAAGTTTGTGGATCTTTTTAAAATGTTTTAGAATTCTCTTATTCTCACAAAGGCTGCATTTATTTAATTTAAATACAGTAAAACAGTAATATTGTGACATATTATTACAATTTAAAATACCTGTTTTCTGTTTGAATATATTTTAAAATGTAATTTATTCCTGTGACGGCAAAGCTGAATTTGCAGAATCATTACTCCAGTCTTCAGTGTCACATGATCCTTCAGAAATCATTCTAATATGCTTAATTTGGTGCTCAAGAAAACATTTTTTTACTGTCGTTTTCACTTTTACTGTCATCAATTTAATGTGTACATGGTGAATAAAAGTATTTTATTAATTAAAAAATAAAAAATCCTACCGACCCCAAAGTTTTGAACAACAGTGTATAATAATACATATATTACACAAGATACTTTTTGCTTGTGTGTGTATATTTTCTACACATAAATGTATCTATATGTGTATTTATGTAAAACTTGACTATAGAAAATAAGAAGTAATTTTCGAAAATCATATTAATTTACACATACTTTCTGATTGTATGCTTCATTTAAAGTAAGCAGGAATGAAATGAGCCCTTTATAAAGCATCATCCATTGTGTGTTTGCTTGTCATGTACAGTAAGTAAATCTTCTGCACTGACAGAAGCAGTCAACACTGGAAGATGTGCATTAAGAGCATGGACCCAATATATTCGACTAAGCATATATTTTATTCATAGGGGACATTTTACTGTCAAATAGGGACTGGAACAGGTTCATTAGCTCTGACAGCCAGTGTCTCGTGGTGTTGAAATATCCCCCATTCTGCCACTCAGGTCCTTCACCGTATAGGTGCCGCTGTGAACCATATTCCTGACAAGCGCTGCACACCCCTTTATCAAGTGTGAGTTGAGAAGCTGCCATCTGACACAAAAGGAGATGCAGAGGGCTAATCATTCATTCTTTCCACACAGGCAGTGATAAGTGTCTCAATTCCACACACATCAACTACCCTGAGCCCTCTGCGTTTCTCATAGCCACTGGTTTCAGACTGGCTGCTACTGCTTGTGGTAAGCTGGGGTGCAGGGTGCAGGAACAGCTGCAGTCACAGGACAAACAGAAGCAGGAGGACGCTGGTCTACCCTGACCACAACCAGACACCACTAAAAGCAATGCCAGAAAAGACAACTGGTGAGAGTTATCTGATGCAGTGGGAACAAAACTCTTTAATCTTGGCAATTTTCTGCAGTAGTTAAATTACATAAAATTACATCATAAACATTGCTGATATTGAGTGTGATTAATTCTCAGGCTTCAACATACTTTTAAAAAGAGTACTTTTTAAGCAAATAATATTTTAAAGGGGTCATAGGATGCCAATTTTCCACAAGTTGATATGATTCTTTAGGGTCTTAATGAAAAGTCTGTAACATAGTTTGGTTAAAATTTCTCAATGGTAGTGTAAAAAACACCTTTTTTACCCTGTCAAAAGCAGCTCTTTTCAGATCAAGCCGTTTTTGTAGCATTTTCCTTTAAATGTTAATGAGCTCTGCTGACCCCGCCCCTCTCTTCCGAGCTGCTCTGAGAGACTGTTTACTTTAGCCGCATTCATCGTGAAACTTGCTAATTAGCACATTATTAGGAAAGGCGATTTGCAAAGATTCATTACAAAACATTATACTCACTTCTACTGCAGATGAGGCTGGATCATGAATGATTCGCGCGAACATAGACACATTTAGGTAGATCGGGGGAGCATTCCCGTGAGATCTGCTCGATTTGAGAAAGGGGAAAACATTTAACCAGATAAAAAAAAAAAACACTCATGTGCCAACACACATTTCAGTTCAAACAACTAGTAAAAGTGCATGCAGCATCCTATGACCCCTTTAAAAGAATATATTACGGTGCAAACAGAATGCAATGATTTCAGACACATTTACAGTTAAATTAAAATCTATTATAGTTTAAATTTATATTAAATGCAATTAGTTGGCTTTTTTGACCCACTTAAGCATGCAAGTTAAGGAATTATTGTACTGTCAAGTGTTTATATATACAGTACAGACAATTTCTATTGAAACTTGTATTAATTTAGTAATTTAAATATATATTAAAGGAGTCATATGATGCTGCTAAAAAGAACATTATTTTGTGTGTATTTCCTCAGCGACCAGCACAGATCAGCTCTAGGCATGGCGAAGCGGATATCGTCCTCTTTTGGAAGACCAAACAAAGTGGTTTCGCTTTCACAACGAAGCACACAGCGTCTTCACGACATGGCTGCAGTGTCAACAATACTACAGCGAGAATAAAAGTTATGCTTTCTTTCTTTGCGTGAACATTTGGGCGGCTTTATGCAAATCTTCCCACATAGTGAGGTAGGTATGTGGGGGCGTGTTCGAACGAGCCGTTTTAGGTAGGTGTGGCTAACTCTTAACTTTTATAAAGAATATCTCTTTGGATTTGAGACTTTAGTCTTTGCAACTTTACAGATCTTCTTTATGCACCAAGAGCTTGTAACACTCTAAAGAGAAAGGAAAAAATGAAATCGCATCATATGACCCCTTTAAAGGAATAGCAAATAACATACTACAATTAAAAGGTAACACTTTAGAATACTGTTCCATCATTAATGAATAACTACACAGGAACAAATGATTACTGCACTATTAACATTCTAGTAACTACTTTTAACTAACAAGAAACCCTGATTAATGAATAAGTAATATCGCTCAGTTGAAAGTGGTAGTTCACTATTCACTAATCAGTACCTATTTTTTCATATCTCCCAGAGAACTACTAAGAATTACTATATACAGGTTTATAATTAATGTGAATAATGCATAATGTGTAATTAATTCTAAATTGAATATTATGGCAATGACTCTAGTATTACCAAGTCCTTTATAAGGAATTATTAATGACATGGATCAGTATTTTTTACTTAGTGAATTACTCAGTATTTGGATCAGCTTTTGAGGTATATGTAAGGTTTTGGATAGTAATGACTCAAGTGTTACTACATCCTTCTGAATGAATTACTAATTATGGATCAGTATTCTAAAGTGAAGATCATGGTAACTCACTAGTAATGACTCAAGAGTTACCAAATCCATCGGAAGGAATTACTACCTAGAACCTTACAAAAACCTCAAAGGTTTACAATGACTTCAGTCATTACTAGGGAGTTATCATGATCTTTACTTCAGAATACTGATCTAAATAATTAGTAATTTCTTTAGAAGGATGTAGTAATCTTTGGGTCATTACTCTCCAGTACAGTACTTTCCAAAACCTTCAAAAGCTTCAATTGATTTCAGTCATTACTAGAGAGTTATCAAGCATTTCACTTTAGAATACTGATCCAAATAATTAGAGGGATTTGGTAATCCTTGAGTCGTTACTATGGGTTACCATAACCTCCACTTTAGAATTAATTATACATTATGCATTATTCATATTAATGATGAATCTGTTGCAGTAGATCTCTGAGAGATATGAAAAATAATAGTTACTGATTAGCTAATAGTGAACTACCACTTTGAACTAAGCACTATTACTTACTAATAACTCCCTAGTAATGACTGAAGTCATTGTAAACCTTTGAGGTTTTTGTAAGATTCTGGGTAGTAATTCCTTCCGATGGATTTGGTACGCTTGAGTCATTAGTAGGTTTCCATGATCTTCACTTTAGAATACTGATCCATAATTAGTAATTCTTTCAGAAGGATGTAGTAACACTTGAGTCATTACTATCCAAAACCTTACATATACCTCAAAAGCTGATTCAAATACTGAGTAATTCACGGGGTGAAAAACATGGTGACACTTTATTTTAAGGTGTCCTTGTTACACATGTTACATGTACTTATTATAATAACAATAAATTATACATAGTTACATGCAAGTAACCCAAAGACAAACCCTAATCATATAGCAATGTAGGTAATTAATATTACTCAGTACTTAAATGTATAATTACACTGTAACAAGGACACCTTAAAATAAAGTGTAACCAAAAATACTGATCCAAATAATTAATAATTCCTTATAAAGGACTTGGTAATACTAGAGTCATTGCCATGATCTTCAATTTAGAATTAATTACACATTTTGCATTATTCACATTAATTATAAACCTGTATATAGTAATTCTTAGTAGTTCTCTGGGAGGTACGAAAAAATAGTAGACTGCTTAGCTAATAGTGAACTACCACTTTCAACTGAGTGCTATTACTTACTAATTCATTAACCAGGGTTTCTTGTTAGTTAATAGTTTTTACTAGAGTGCTAATATTGCGTTACTTGTGTGTTCCTGTGTAGTTATTCCGAAATAGAAATCGTTATTCACTGAAAACCTTGATATCCAACCCTAGATTCCCTAGGCACATCAGAAATATTGAAAGAAGCAGTGTTGTCTGATATGTGAATGAATCACTCTTTTGAGAATGATCTTTTCAATGAATCAGTGGACAAGTGCATAGAACCGGCCTTCACAAAACTGACTAATCTTGAGTTCAACTCAATGTCTCAGTGATTTATTCATGCACAGCTCACTAGAAGGGATTACCTGTGAATTTTGGTATGTATGAAGGTATCATATGACTTCAGAAGACTAATATATAACTTATATGGACCACTTCATGACATTTTAATGGCCTTTTTGAAGCTCAAACCCCATTAATTGTAATTATAAAACGGCAACCAGCAGAAATTCTTCAATATTTCCATTTTTACATTTCACAGTAGAAAGTAAGTCATACAGGTCTGAATAAATGATGACAGAATTCTCATATTTAGGAGAAATATTCCTTTACAACACATCGGACGTGACCATTGCAGACTTCCTCACCTGACTCAACCTCACTTGGAAGTAAAGCAATGTTGTGTTATCTGTGCATGACCTTTAATGCTCTAATATACTCTAATTCATCTCAGCCACAGAGGGAGACTATGCAACCGACTAATCCCACAATGCCTTTCATGTCTGAAACACCAATTACAGGGGGATGATTTGAAGCCACACATTCACATTTACAGCGTCCTGACTTGCAGTACTGGTGATCACGGCCAGGACCAGCGTGGGAAAACTGACATGAAAGAGAGTCTAGGGGTTGGTCATGATTACTTAGATGCAAAGTGAATCAGGGGCAAAGAGACTGATAAAAAGCTTGTTCACTGGATATCAGACGCGTTGTCTCATGCACAGAATTACTAAACATCACTGGCAATTAGCCACTGATATCCAGCCAGGAAGAACATTAGACTGTGAGCCAGACAGCCAGGAACGCAGGCTGGAGTTGGGGGTGCCGAGGTTTATTGTCAGATGGATCTCTCTTATAACTGACCTGGACACTGTGCATTGAGTACTGCTATAAGTGGCTTCATATAATAACAGCATATATTTATGTATAATTATTTGCAATAGTGCTATATATCTTTTTCAATCGCTTGGACTTAGCTCATAAAGCTCATAAAGGAATAGTTTACAAAAAAAAAAAAAAAATTTACTCACCCTCAAGTTGTTTCAAGCGTGTATGAACTTCTTTCTTCTCCTGAACACCAAAGAAGATATCTTGAAGAATGTTGGTTGCTGGTTCCATAGTATTTTTTACCAATAGAATGGAAGTCAATGGTAAGCAGCAACTGTTTGTGTCACAATTCGCTACTGTGAGGAGCACGGATCGAGGAACGAGGAGACGTGGAGTAGACGTCAAACAAACAGACTTTAATTAACATCAATGGAACCAGGAACACACACGTAGCGGGGAAAGACGAACAATACCGGATGAAGAAACTAGGAACCGAACTCACACTAAATACACTTGACTTGACGAGACACACCTGGGGGCAATAAACAATCAAACACATGGGAAAACTAGGTCAGGGCAGGCACATGGAGGGGGAAAACACACAGATAGAGTCTAGGGGCGTGACAGTTTGGTTACAAACATTCTTCAAAATTATTATGATTATTATTGTAATCTTCAGCAGAATTAAACTTGTGCAGCTTTAGAACAACTTGAGGATGAGCAAATGATGACAGAATTTACATTTTCGGGTAAATGGAGAAAATCAATATTGTGAGGTAAAATATCTCAAAACTTATACTTAAATATTAATTTTCTCTCCTGACCCTAGTAAAGAAATATCATAAATATAGTTTTATATAAAATACACAACAGCATTTTAATTGGTAACATAAATAAACTACAATAAATAATTGTTTCATGTTTCAAGTCAGAACTGCTAAATGATTCAGATAAATGCGTGAGTGCATGAATAAATGAGTGAATGTGTGAGTGCATGAATGAATGAGTGAGTGAGTGAGTGAGTGAGTGAATGAATGCATGAGCAGTGAATGTATGTATTATCTAGAAATATAAGCAGAAGGTACCAGCTACTTAACAGCTATCAGATACCTGACTGGCTCACACATGATTGCGCCATAGCTTGGAACTTGTGACCACTGAAATCAACACTAAGCATGCATCAAAATGACAGAGAAAGCTCCTCCTGTGCTGCTGGGGTTTGGGGGGCACATCCTGCCTTGGGTGTCCATTAACTCATTAGAGCATCTGATTAAAATATCAGACTGCAAGAGCAGCGAGTCTTCAGTCAATCAGCAGCCAAACTGAGAAACCTGAGGCATCCACATCAGCTCATCAGTCACTGAGAGATGTGTAGCTACAGTACACACACACACACACACACACAAACTCTTCAATGCTTCCTACTGTAGAGTATTTCAGCTGGCAGGACTAATCATGCTCCATTGCTGAGACAGCACACTCATCTATTCTTCTTCTTCCGTGCTTTTCAGAGGTTAAAACACATAAAGGCACATAAACACCTTTTTAAATTCTGGGTACAGCGTTTTTTATGTTTTTCAGTTGTTATCATTAGCTAAAACTAAAAAGTAAAGAAAAACTAAAAAGAAATAATAAAAACAAAAACTAATAAAACAAAACTAAACTAAACCTAAAGTTAAAATGAAAACTGATAATATAAAAATAAAAGATAATTCTAAATATTAATAAATACTATAATAATATAAACATAAAACTAAAACAACACTACCTGAGTTATGAAACCCTTCTCCAGAACAACGAATTGAATTGCCATTTGATATAAAGTGTAAAACAATGTGATGCTCAATTGTTACAGAGTTGTTTAGCAACAGAAAACCAATCATGAACTTCCTAAATGCTTACTTTATTAAATTATTCATAAGCGTCAATCACTCTAACTGGAGAAAAGAAAAGACTACTTAATTATTGTTTTAATATTGATATTAAATGTTAAATAAGTTAAAATATTAATAGTTTTTTTTTCTTTTGGGAAATATTTTGGGAGTCCAATTAGCTTTATAGCCCTCATAATTATGTAATAAATATGTTAACCCATGGTTTACAATATATAGTGTGAAATTTTGAAAGCTGATAACCCAGGATTAATTACTAACTCCGTGACAAATATGAAAAGCATGAAACATGAAACAAGATAACCCAGGATTACGTTTACCCAGGTTGACTGGCTTCGGGTAAACAAGCAAGCTTGCAGAAGTTTTCTATGAATTCACAAGTGCGCTCTCCCACCCTTATCAGTGAGCTTCTGTTGTTCTGAAACCAAAAACCAGTGCTGTGAGTACACAAACTGTCAACTCTTAAACTACCCTGCTCTACTTTTGGACAACCCAGCTGGAGCAGGTCTACAGCAGAACCCCCACCGTCTCCTTCAGAACCCCGTCTCACGGGTTATTTGATAAAGTGATGAGGGGGTGCTGTGAGCGACTAGACGGGAATAGGCTCTATTTTTAGAGTGTCAACATGGAACACATTCTAAAACATGCTCCTCAGGGAACACTGGCCTTCAAGTTCCTGAAGGACATTAAGCTACGGTCACCTGGTGGCCAAGATAGAATTACTATTGGGAATATAAAAGAGTTAAGAAAACCATATTAAAATTCCCAACAAATTCATCATTACTTGACCTATTTATGGTGCAGTTATAGCAGCATAACCTTTGCCTTTAAGTATCTTCTTCTATTACCACACATATGTTTAGTAAATGCACTTTAGCATAAGGCAGGCAGGAACAGGATAACAGGGTGTATTTCAATAGTGCCAACAGTTGAATCACTGCATCAAGTTCAAAGAGCTGCTCGTAAGTTACTAACTTCTTCTCGTCTTCTGTAGCACAAGACAGCTGCTGCTGCCATGCTGTAGCACATGATAGTAGTGACACATTAAATAGCGATTATGTTTCACTACGCCTTGTGGTTTATGTTTTAAATACTATCTGGAGTAAAAAGTCAGGGCCAAAGGTCACAAATCATGAAATCAATACAGGTATTTAACTAAATTGTATTTAATTATTCTGCAAATTGCAGCTAAGCATCAAAACGTATCAGTTCTCATTTGCCACAGCTATCATCTTCAAAATTTTTTATGTTTTTGTTTTGTTTTGTTTTGAACTTTTTTGTTAGATAAACAAAATAAATTAATCAAAAACCAAAGTAACAAAATGAAAGTAAAACAAATCTAACAAAACCAAACAAGTATTTCTCTTTCATTTTGTTTTCATTGTGTTTCATTTATTTAACCAACCAAAGAAGCAAAACATATTGTGAAGATGATGTTTTGTTTTAAGTGTATGTTTTAAGTGAAGATGATAGTTTTGTTGGTCTTTTTATCTTCAGGATTAACAACCTTTGATCTTTCAGTAAAAATAATGCTTGATTTTCTGTATTGAGCGCTCACAATGAAGGCAAATTAGTAAAATTGCAGTTATATAACTACAACTAAGTTACAGTGTGCTGTAGTTTGCACTATGGAAAACTTTGAACGAGGAGCATTATTCATACTCCCAAAACAAATCCTTTAAAGACAGATTTCATTTGAGTTAGAAATAAATGTGTTGTGTGGGATTGAATTGTTTGTGTGGAGTTCTCGCAAAACATTGTTTATTGGAAGGAATTTTCTGTCCTTTGATGCTTAACCACACATCGTTATTTTTACACCAACACTTGTTCTCCTCGAACGAAGAGATATTGTTTTCACCCGGTGCATAAACACACATAAACACTAGTTGGCTTGGAATAGCGTGCTGCTTATCAACAGGAAGTCACAGTTCCTACTATGGAAATGTCATTGTTTGACTCCTACAATGCACATTAAGGGGCTTTCTGTAATCAGCTCTTGGGACCGAGGGGCTGGGAGCCGTTTCTGCACTCAAACAGAGAAGGAGTGAGTGTACTTCACAAACCAAAGAAAGATTCCTGAACAATGGATTTGGCAGGATATAACTTATAGCAGGAAACTCTGAATGGTTACCCACTCTAATGTAATCCACTATCCATCATACTGACCAGTTATATTGTGCCAACAAACAGACCATTTAACAGTCTTTTATGAAATTAATAACAGTCTGTAGTTCAATGCATCACGTAGACCCACAGAAACGTCTACTATTTATGTTCGGCAGTACAAAAGAGGCCCAAGTTGAGCTTGTACTCAAGGTTGAGATGCAAAACAAGAACGTTCTTAATGACAGCATCCTCTTTCCTTTAATCATTAGCCTTATGGTGACAATCAGACAGTCTTGTCAGAACATTAATCTGGTTACTGAGGCCTTTTATGGCAGCTTAAGCTCTGCTAAGTCTCATAACTCATGTATCACATTTCCCTATCAGGAGCGATGGTATGGCAACTGTGTAATTACTTCCACTCGCATGCAAACAGAGAACTTCACATTCCTCCCCGCAAGTATTTTCTCCATGCATTTCCTTTGCTTGTCTTGATGTAATAAGGTTGAGTCAGAACAAGTGGATTTTATAGGCAAGATAGTCTTGTCAGAATACAAGGGGGGGTCGACAGCATTGAACTCTTCTCAAATGCCTTGTGTAGCATAACCTTAACTCAATCGAACAAACACTATATAATTAGACAAAAGCCAATACAATTTATGTAAAAAGAAACTCCAACTGATTTGAACATGGAGATTTTGAGTGAATAAACAAATGCAGTTTTTTTTTTACCAAAATTAATCTTGGAATAAATGTTGGAATAAAGCACATGGACAAATTTTATGGTATTTTTATATGCTTTTCATTATTCAACAAAACAATGAAAACTGAAATAATGTGCAGTGTGCAGTTTCCACTGCATGTTAAAACAAATACTATTTATAAATAAGTCTGGATGAACATGCAGAAAACGTTCACTATTGTCAGTATTTTTCAATAAACGTATAGTAACTGCTAATATTCCATTTTCTTCCCACATGTATGCATCACCTTTTAATTAATACATTTAAATTATTTTTTTAAATGATTATTTTACATTTTTAAGGTCTCCAACACCAAGACAGTCATTTTAGGGAGTATAAAAGTTTTTCAAAAATGGAATGTCAACAAACAAACAAACAAAAAAAATAATAAATCCACTAGTCTAAATATTTTATGCTTTAGTGTAAGACTAAAGGCACGATTTCAGCACTTTTTTATTACAGCCAATCACCTGCCTCTTTTTCAAAAAGCATTTGCAATCCAGTTTGATATCAGATTTTAACGGGGGCTGTAGTCTAATAAAAAAGGGTCTGGAATCAGCTATGAGAACAATAGTTAAAGCTATGCTAAATGTACCCATTTTCCCATGTGTATTCCATGGTGTTGAAACAAAACAACAAATATTCAACCATCCTCACCACTCTTCATCAAAATGGTGAAAACTCTTGTAAATCCCTAAATCCAAACATAACATACATTTTTTTTTTCTCATCATGCTCAGAAACACATCGTTCAGTTACCCTGAGATAAACCAACCTTGGCCTGAGCTAACCTGGGCTAATATTCCACTCGGTCTGATCTCACATTGTCTTTCACAGAGGTCACATTGAGGATGCTGCAGCTCTTCTTCTCCGCATGGCTCCTCCCTTAACTCTGCAGTCAGAGTGTAGATGCGGTCTGGCTCGACTTGATCTCTGTCTGATATTTGATACATCAGAAACATCCTCAGACTGTTGAGGTGCAGGGAACAGGATGGCTGTTTGCTGTCTTAAATGCACCTGGATGGAGGGGAGTTCTAAATGAAGATATGGAGAGGAGTAAAATGGCTCTTCACAGTCTGAACACCACTATAAAGTAACTGTCAACATTGGTACACTTAGAATGACAAGCTGTCTTAGTATTGTAAGTATAGGCTGGCCATGGGAGGCAGTGCAGCACTGCAGCTGGAAATGAGCAGAGAGACTCAGGGAGAGTTGTTGATGTGAAGAGCCCCACACAATGAGATTTATCTTTAGAACTGATCAATGGCCTCCAAATACAGAACAAGAGTTCAGCCAGTTCAACATACTGTATAAAAGGTTTTCATTTATAAAGCTCTAAAATCCTTCCTGACTGATGTTTTAGTGCACTTCCTGCAAATATGGAAAACATAAAGGGTCTCAATTAAATATGTGCAGTTTCACATGATTAGTGCAAATTGTCACATGACCAAAGCAGTTTGTTTCCTGTTTGCACCTTGAGAAGATGATAACTGCATCAAAGCTCCAAAACGAAAGGCTAGTAAAGTATGTAAACATAAAGATATGACAAAGATTTTTTTGTACACATTATCTTTCAGGTGTCAAGTATTAATATATGAATTCACATATATTCAGTTTTGTTGAGTGTGGTGGTCATAGAATGAGTAAACATCTTGATGGTCACAATAGTGACCGGTGGGATAACAGTGAACTTAGGTATACAATATAAATCCAATTGCAGTTGTTAGTGAAAATTACACTAAAATGTTGCAATAACAAAATATTGCACTAAATTAAAAGTTCAAATGTTACAAATAAGTTACAGTATTGATGTTGTAAGCACTGGTAGCACTAATATAAATATTTGATGATATATTTTACAAAAAAGTAACAATTTTGAAAAACGTTGGTGGTTGTATTTTTTTGTCTTTTATCTCAGTATTCCTATCAATGTTGTATAAGGGGTTTTATGCATAATAGTAACCCTAGAATGTGATCAAACAGTATAAAATAGCTGGGCCAAGATATATATAAAAAATGTATGACTGCAGAAATATGTTAATTCAGTATACACATTATCCCACTTATTATCCCAATTGTGACACAAACACAATTTTTCACACACTTTTCCAAAAAAATTTCTAAAAATAATTATTGATTATTTCAAAGGGTTAATAATGACACATCATTTGGATATTTTCATGTCTGGGAAAAATTTGCCAGTCAAATATTAATTTCATTAAGAGTACTTATAACGGACATAATATACTTTTAAAAGAACATACTTTAAATGTAGTATTTTCAGTCACTTAACTGCAATTAAATGAAAATGTGTTATAGTTCAAATTTATATTAAAATGTAATTAGCTGAACTTTACACTGCCTTTTTGCTATGTAGTATAATAAATGATAAGACACTTGTTCTTTGCTTTGTTTTATTTTATATAAGAAGGTGTAACATTAAAATATATTAAAGTGCACGTAAACACACACAAAACTCAAGTATGGAGGGAGGGGTTCTTGCAGACCAATCACAGCGCTTGCGGTCTGCGTAGAATTGACGCGCTGTTAGATTTTTGGAGAGGTGCACGTCAGGCTACGGCGTATGGGTGTGCGTCTATGCGTAAGCTACGGCGTAGGTTCGACGCAGAAGTATAAATTGGTCTTAAGGTGCAAAATTAACACTCACCAAGCACCAAATGCAAGAAAAAGTAGGTTTTGGTGAGGAAAAGTACAACGAAAAAAAACAACAACAGTGGCTAGTGATTTTAAAAGAAACTGTGACATAAAAGTGTAGGTCAGACAGTACGAATAAAACTTAACTTACCAAAATATGAGTAATAAAAATAGTCGCTACTTTTAGTACTTTTTAGTTAATCTGGAAGACTAGTACTCATACGTGAATAAAGTCAAATCTTACAGTATTATAATGTGCAAGCAGTGTGCACATAAAGATTTTAGCAACAGAGATTCTAGGGGAGGGTATGTGTCTCAACAACTGTCAATATTACAATCAATTTAGTAAATTTGAAATGGTGTCTATGACCATGCTGTCCTTTGACACACAGAATGAGATCCGTACAGCCCAGAGTGTTTGCCTGGGTCATATCACAGTGCCTGCGATAAGTTAAGGGCTCGAGGTATCAAATCAGACACCTTGTCAAGAGAGCGCTATCAGCCTCTGTTTGAGTGTGGCACTGAGTGCCAGACGATTGGACAGACACAGGAAGGAAGGCTGCTGACTTCATAGTCGATACCTCTTCCAGTCATACAGGATGAAAGAAGCATTTCTCATGACCTCGACTACCGCAGTAACCCCAAAAGCAATGGGGATCCTATGCTCGTTGTGCGTGTCTGTTTTAAAAACAAAGCCACAGCTTAAAGGTAGGGTATGTAAATTTTCAAAAACACTTTAGAAAACTGATTCGGGCCGAATAGCAAGTGTAACATTGGTTTTGCTGTTTCACAGAACTAATTGTTGCCTGGGTTGCGTACGTATATGTGGGGCGGAGCTATCAAAATAGGGGCAAGACCCGTTTGGGGTAGGGGCGTGTTTGTTTTGGTGATTTCAAATATCAACATTGGCTACCAGAAATCACTTACCCTGCCTTTAATGGCTTTACAGGTCTTTTCTCTCTCTCTGTAGTAAGTCACCCTGTATTCCCTGCTACCTATTTTTGCATTATCATTGGCAGTGCTGGTCAGTGCCTCGTGCTGGCCCCTTTGAGGTAGTAATACAGCCCTTCCGAAACTACTCACATCTCATTGACCCAGTTGGATGGAGTAACTGAGAGTTTGTAAATACACAGTAGCCTACGTCAGTGAAGAGATGATAAATGTAAAGTAAAGGGACGGTCACACTACTTTTTGTTCCATTGACTTCCATTCACATGCATGCAAATGCTATAGACCGGAAACGCAAGCTCATGCAAAGACGTTTTGTGAATTCTAGCCTGCGAATTTGAATCACATGAAGAGACTGACCAAAAGTCACAGCATGACCTCTTAGCTGAATTATAAGAATTATAAGAACACTTTAATGTTGCAGGTTTGCAGCACTGCAGGACATTGAAACATTGTTACATATTGCATCCATAATTTCAAATAAAACACATAAAATACATGATTATGTGTTTACATTTTTAAAGAAGTCATATCTCATTCCTTGCAGTGTCTGAAGAAAGTTTGCATGGTCAAAATCTAGTGGAACCACAGCTTAAGCTGATCATTATTGCGAAATACATTAAATCATGATAGAGTGAAACACATCTATCATGAAATAAAGAAACATGAAATGCTGATTTGAGCTGAATTTATTTCATAATCTTATCTGTATATTATCTGAAAACATGCTCTAAACAGTCCAATACAAGTGCAAAACAATCAAGAGACTGAGTTTGCGGTGTGATAAAAGAGACAAAACCGTAATGCCAGTTTTAGTCACCAGATGAGCGGTCTGAGATATGATGTTGCCATTAATGAAAGCAAATATTATGAAAATATGCAAGAGTTTGCCAACATTTTCATTGACTTTGTTTCTGGAAGTATTTTTTTCCCATAGAAAAAAAAGTGTTTGATAAAACATGTTATAAGCCATTTATAAGCCATGAAACAAACCAAAAAGGTGGATCCCAACATGACAAACGTTGATCGCGACTGACCAATCAGAATCAAGTATTCCGGAGAGCCACGTAAAAATCTGATCTAATAAAAGCTAATAAAAGAAATACAGTGCTCAGACATCATGGGAGAGACAAAGATGAGGTGCAGAATCCTGAAATCAGATGCTACCCATATTTCCACCAGCAGACAGTATTCCCAGGGGAATTCTGGGTACCATCAGCTCCACATGTTGTGCAAAGGATCAAAGTGCAGCATCCGAGCCAGCAGGGCAGTGTGCCAGCATACATGGTGACCTGCCAACCCCAGTTGTTCCTGCCATGCCCACGTCTATCGTGTTCAAACCTGACCTTTTGCATAACAAGCTGCAGCTTCATGGGGAGGTCCCTCCTCTCCCTTATGCCAAAAATCTCAATTACATTACAACCCCAGCAAGTCTTTTTAACTAATGCACATGACGAATTAGTGCCCGTTTCCTGTTTGGGCTTGTGGAAAAATTGGCTAAAGTAATGTTTGGTGGATCTAAGATCCTTTTCAGACACAACTCAAATGAAGGCCACCACTCCCCAAGCTTTTGTAGAAGCAGCTGTTGGAAAACACAACATCTGCAGTCCAGAGCAGCAACAGGACCCAACCCTACTGCGGCATGTGACCAACTCCTTGAGCTTAGTTCACCCCACGCAGATAATGCCTGAGTTCTGCCCTCTCTAATGGACACGACACATTAAGGTGTGAGAGAGAGCCGGATTATGATTATGACAGTTATTGCACTGAGACACGATTTCTCTGTACTCACTGGTCAACATTTTATTCGATGCCCCTGGTGGATTTCATACCTTTCGCTATTTAGCGCCGTGTCAAGTATGTGAAATCATTCTTTTGAAAGTAACGTTACACTAAAGTTGAGGGTGCTCAAGACAAGCCTGAACTGACATTGGAATGTGATATTACACAATGATTCTATCAGATTTGTTCATTGAACTACATCTGGCAGGAATATTTTACAAAAAACAAGATCCAGAGGGAGATAGGAAAAAGTATAGGCCTATAAGGGTGTTTCTTCAACTATGAGCACATTTGCTGAAGTGGAAAAACAAACAAACACTTTTCACTCTCACTAGTTCGCTTGTTGTTTCTTTGTAGTTTTTGTAGTTTCGGTTTAGTTTTTAATTACATTCTTTGGAAATTATGGTGGGGTAAATCAAGGAATAAAATGGCCAACTCCTTTGTTTGCTAAGGTCAATTTCATTATTAGGGATTTTATGTACACTCTCAGAAAAAAAGGTACAAAAGCTGTCACTGGGATGGTACCAATATGGACCCTTTAAGTACAAAGGTGTGCCCAAGTGACAGCTTTCATACCTTTATTTCTGAGAGTGTATCCTATTTTGTATTATCAATGGCAATTTATGTCTCCTAAATACTTTTTTTTCACGTTTGTTGAATTATTTGACAAGTAACAGTGAGTAAAACAATGGTAATGTGTGTGAATAGAGTATTTGTAATGTAAGCGAGGTTAGCGGCAACCACGCTGGCGATGCTAGCGGGCTATTTGCTATTTGAACAATAGAGTTCCTTGTATTAACATTAGTTAGCTACATTAGTTACTGCAGGCAAAGAGACACATAACTGAAGAAAAAGGAATCAGGAATGGGAACTTGAACAATGAATAAGTCCCATCAGGGTCAGGAAGTCTCTTTCAAGTCTGTTTGATGTCCATGGGCAGCAAGGGCCTGTGGATATTTGAGAGGTGAATCTGTATAATGTGTATATTTTGGAAGGCCCTCTCTTTGATGTCAGTGGGAATTTTTTGGTTTCTAGGTCACCAAGACAGTGGTCAACAGTTATTCCATCCAAGCTGAGAAAAGCATTATTTGAATGTCAGCTGACTATGAAAATAGGAAGATCTGGCTTTGAGTTGGAGGAAGCAAAGCCGCCCCAAAGTCAACAGATCAACTCAGCATGTTCTCAAGGATGGGGCATTCGGCCTGCACTCTTCTTCCTTTTTAAATTCACCTTCTTCTGCAACAATAACATTTCAGCTGGTCCTTGGCAGCATGATGAATTTCCCAGTAGCCTCTAATACTGTGGGACACAAGCAAACTGGGCCAATGATGTGTCTTATCAAATGAACGTATGGATTGGAGCAGAAAAACAAGGTACACAGCGCAGCCATCTTGAGCTGCACTAGATTAATCTGAACATAGACGCATGATGACAGTTCCTGCCATGGGAGTAATTCTTGATCTTGTATGGAGGGGGTGATGCTTGCATGGGGGCTCATGACCTTTATCGTGCTGCCAAAGCCTTACCCATGAGACCTTGCCGCATAATCCATGCCTCATTGCTGGAATAAAGGCCCCTGGGTGGAGTTCATCTGCTCCATCCCATATCTAGATGGAGGTAATGTGGAATATGCACACCAATAAATGATATAAAATATCTAGTAATGCCAGTGATTTGGTTTATTCAAAATCACTAGAACTTCCACAGGAAGTGCATACTGCAATTTCGTGTCAATCAACACTACTTACTTAAAAACACTATTGCAACATTACTGTTCATATCCAAAAGAGGTGCAAACAGCATCTTGGTGCACAACCCAACCCCCATTTACTCCTGTTTGGTTAATCACCACCACTGGCTTCAGGCCAGAACACGTGAGCTTGTGTGTTGAGCCCCGCCAGCTCTGACACAGGCCACAAACGCTGTGAGGAAAGCCCTAAAAATATATACAGCATGTTATGCAATTCTGGCAAATTTTATCCCACCAACAAATGCATGAGTATTCCTCATGTTCGCTGAAGTGGAAAAACAAACAAACACTTTTCACTCTCACTAGTTCGCTTGTTGTTTCTTTGTAGTTTTTGTAGTTTCGGTTTAGTTTTTAATTACATTCTTTGGAAATTATGGTGGGGTAAATCAAGGAATAAAATGGCCAACTCCTTTGTTTGCTAAGGTCAATTTCATTATTAGGGATTTTATGTACACTCTCAGAAAAAAAGGTACAAAAGCTGTCACTGGGATGGTACCAATATGGACCCTTTAAGTACAAAGGTGTGCCCAAGTGACAGCTTTCATACCTTTATTTCTGAGAGTGTATCCTATTTTGTATTATCAATGGCAATTTATGTCTCCTAAATACTTTTTTTTCACGTTTGTTGAATTATTTGACAAAATTACAGACTGATTAAAAAAATGGGTGCATTAAAAATATTGGTACCACTTTACAATAGTCAAGTCAAGTCAAGTCACCTTTATTTATATAGCGCTTTTAACAATACAGATTGTGTCAAAGCAACTGAACAGCATTAATTAGGAAAATAGTGTGTCAATAATGCAAAATGACAATAGTAAACACTAATTTTCCAGTTAAAGACAGTTCATCATTGAATCAGTGATGTCTTCATTCAGCTCAGTTCAGTTTAAATAGTATATTTGCAATCAAGTCAACGATATCGCTGGAAATAAAGTGTCCCCAACTAAGCAAGCCAGAGGCGGGGGGAGTGAATGTACAGCGCTCTCTTCCACCTTCAATACCACGACTGAGGTGCCCTTGAGCAAGGCACCGAACCCCCAACTGCTCCCCGGGCGCCGCAGCATAAATGGCTGCCCACTGCTCCGGGTGTGTGTTCAAGGTGTGTGTGTGTGTTCACTGCTGTGTGTGTGCACTTTGGATGGGTTAAATGCAGAGCACTAATTCTAAAGTATGGGTCACCATACTTGGCCACATGTCACGTCACATCACGTCATGTCCTGCATGTGCAAGGATATAAGGAGAGGGCCTATCACTGGTGGGAATGGTGTACGGGATCTGAATCCGTACACCCGTGTGATAAGCATTTTCTGCTCCCCTGGGATTTGTTGGAATGACCTCACTGCTTTGACATCCCAATCTCATTCTTCTAAAGGCCAAAGCAGTAGCAGGATGAGTGACGACCTTTGATCGAATTATAATGATCTGACCCACCAGACAGAAAACGAGCAAATGATTCTGTCCATCAATGGATGACGATGACAGTTGGATATTGAGCAACAGTGATTGCCAATTGTGGGTCCAGTATTTGGCAGTATTTTTCTCATGCTTCTAGAAAATAAAAGTCTATAGACATGAACTAAACTGACAAGTTCTGAGGCGAATTGCAACATTACAAACTAAAAAAAAACAAAAAAAAACAAGTATTTCAAAAGTATCTACAATTTGGACATAACTGTACACATCTTCAATAAGGGAATGAACTACAATCATATGAAGCACTGTGAAAGATGTGATATAATTAAAAATGATGGGAAACCATAACATTATTGACCTAAAGATGTTGATTACAAGCATAGAAACAAAAATTACATATGTAGTAGTATACTAAATAAGTAGACTTGCTTATATTCTGTAATTGTCATTGTTAACTAACTATAAAACTATTTAAAATAATTTTCAGTAAATGAAATGCAGCTGGAGTATAATAAAAAAAATAAAAAATATTAGACGAAAAACTTAAACTTAAATAAAAAAAAAAGAAATAAAACTTACTAAAAATAACTAAAATAATGCTAAATTTGAATTAAAATGATTTGTTTGCTTCTGTCTTCTAATCGGTGCATTTCTCTTCAGGATCATAGGTAGTGCAGTTTGATATAAAATTGCACAGCTAAATATAATTTTTAGGAAATAAAGTTAAAAAAAACTGAAGCATATACAATACATCAATTAACAACCTTAAATGAGAGTTTTAATTTTGGAACACAACTGTTCACTCACTAAAGTGCACTATATTCATATAAAAAAAACTATATCCAACACATTTGACTGGCAGTTGAAATGTGGATCTTCTAGAAAGTGAGCAAAGAACAAAAGAAATGTTTAAATCAAATCCACCTGCATAAATTATTAGACTGGATACTAACAACTGAAGCATTTGAAACCCAGACAGGAATAATCCTCCATCTCCAGTGGGGCGCCTAAGAGTTGGCAGTCGCAAAAGTAAATAGTCTATGTTGGCATTTGTCAAGTGTTACCAATTACAACCTTTTTTTCTTCTAAAGGGGAGATACGAAAAGCCAAGAGGAATTATTACTGAAGGCATAGGCTGTAAATTGGCCACCATACTATTCCCTAATTCTGTAAAGCCAAATGTTTCAGTTTCAGATCAACTCTGTCATCTCCTTAAAGCCTCAACAAAACCACAAGTCAACCCATACGGTTTTGACTTTCTCAGTTTCTTGATTAGGCACATTTAGAAAAAAAGATCTTGTAGGATCCTGTCATATTGCCATAGAGGAGATGCACTTTAATCAGTCAAAATAGGCCAAATGCAAGAAGAATGGAAGGAGTTTCTCAGCAGACCTACGGCTGAATGACACGGACATACAGTTACAGTACCTTTCATTTGGGTCATGACTCATGACAGGTACAAAATGTCCTTGACTGCCGAGAAACACTTCAGGAATCCAGTATCAGCTTTCAGCCACATGCAGCCATCTTGTACGGGGAGATGTGGAGCAACTTTATAGACTCCATCACTCCATCACTCATCACTGTGAAAAACACATCAGTTTAAAGGTGCTTTATATGAACAAGAAGGTTATACTGTGGTAGAATGATATACCAGAAGTTAAAGTATGCGTTTCAACTGAGACATTTTTAAGCAAGAGACTACATTTTATAACAAAGCAGACCTTTGGTGGTGTTTACTTGAAGCTACTGTACTGTCAGATACACCACTAAATTACCACAATGATTTCTGAAGGATCATGTGACACTTAAGACTACAGCAATGCCTGCTGAAAATTCAGCTTTTTAAAAAAAAATTACATTAAAAAATGCATAGATAATGGATTGATTATAAGTGGTTTACATTTACACCCTAAAAGTTATCATGAGACTTTATTTGACATTCAACAAAATCAAGATGCTACAAATAAAGCTCATGCATAATAAAGACTTTAAGGAAATCGGTGTGACTATTAATTTGTCTCATTCCTGTTATACAGTACCCTTTGAATGCTGTAACTTTGGCGTGTACATTAACAGTAGTCAGAATTCCTAAGAGGATAGAAATACAAAAGCCAGAGTTAACTGTTGCCCAGTGTGGGAGTGAGGATTAGCTTTAATGAGGGGGCTGAACTAAAGCTAGTTTTTATATTTTAAACATTTTTCATTTTCATTTTTTAAACATGTTGATATTATCATAGAGTTTTCTGCAAATTGTAACAGGATTGAATGTTCTAGAGTGAGACAAACCAACACAAAACATAAGACAGATCCATTGCTAATACTTACTTATGTTTATGCTGTTTTCCGTCCAAAGTGATGTTACTTCCTGGAGTATGATGTCATTAGGGAATTGCCTTTTGTAGTTAAGGGGATACTAGCATATTTACTCCCTGAAAAATACTGCACTTCCAGAGGCGGACAGTAACTAAGTACATTTACTTGAGTATTGTACTTAAGTACACTTTTTGAGTATCTGTACTTTACTTGAGTAATTTTTTTATTTTTGGGGGGAAACTTATGACCTCACTACGAATCGCCATAAATTGCATAACTCTCATTGGCTTCCAGTCACTTGCTGCAAATCACTGTGTGAATGCCACTATATAACCCGTTTTTATTGGCAATAGGTCATAAACATTCATTTAAACTTGATTTTCTTGCATTGTGGTTTCATTTGTTTGTTTTTTTTATGAGTTATTTTGTTGTAGATGTAAATGCACTGATTCTCTTTCTTATATGTTCAGCTTGGAGCCTTTTCTCTACGGCCTTCATGCCCTGTTCAAGGGCGACTTTCGTATCACCTCTCCTAGAGACGAGTGGGTTTTTGCAGACATGGACCTGCTGAACAGGGTGGTGGCTCCAGGTGTACGGATGTCCCTCAAACTGCACCAGGTAGAGCTTAGGCATTCATCCATCCCTACCAGAGGCGGAGAGTAACTAAGTACATTTACTTGAGTATTGTACTTAAGTACACTTTTTGAGTATCTGTACTTTACTTGAGTAATTTTTTTATTTTTGGGGGGAAACTTATGACCTCACTACATTTGAAAGACAAATATTGTACTTTTCACTCCACTACATTTCTATCAAGATCCTCGAAGTTGAAAGTCGTTAGCAGCTTTGAAAGTCAGTGGGTGATTTTTTTTTCTTTAAAACGTGACTTTCTTTTTTCAGACAGTTTATCAGTAATCACTCTTGGGGCTACATGAAGTGATTTCCCAGCATTTTTTGAGCACTGACCAGTTCCAAATGTGATATTTATTTACAACAATTCAATAATAAGAAGTTAATATTGTGGTTTATATTAGACACAATATTGTCTGATTTTGCTAAATTGTGTAAGTGAAAATATTACCTATAAAGCCACAGAAGAACTGTTGTGCGTCTCCTAATAAAACACAAAAGGTGTTTGACTGAAGCAGCACTGCACAGACCATTCTCTGTGTGACATCCAAGTACCGCGACAGCGATTAGACAGCATTTTTTTAAATGTTTGTTTTGATGCCAAATAAGTCTTGCTGTTTTGCATTTTTGTTAAAGCAGTGTTGCTGTTGTAAAGTTATACAGCTACAGTTGTGCTGCTGGGTTTTAAAGCAGGTTTGATTTTTTATTTTCTTCCTTATCAGTCTGTATTCAGTCAGTGTAATGTATTGTAAGTTGCTTCAGAGGTATTGCAAGTATTACATACAACAATAATAAAACAGTGCATTGACATAAATAAGGAAATGTACTTTTGGTACTTAAGTACTGTTAAAAGCAAGTACTTCTGTACTTTTACTTAAGTAAAAATCTGTCTTTACAACTTTTACTTGTAATGGAGTTATATTTGACCAGCAGTATCTGTATTTTCACTCAAGTAATGGAGTTGTGTACTTTGTCCGTCTCTGTGCACTTCTAACAAAATATGATCAGTACATCTTATGATTCTGCATAATATATACCCAGCTGACTCCCAAATGTATATTTTTGCTGATGTTTCCAACTTTTTGAGGAAGAAACGTAATGTATTGCTTATTTGATTGTATCAATGCAATCACTCCCTTTGGTAGAATTGAAATTATCTATCTCCTTTAATAAAATACTAATTAAATTTTTTTGTTTGTTTTTTTCCTGGAAGTAACAATGCTGATGAACTTGCTTTTCATTTATTAATTTTTTTGCATTGCAAATGTATTTTTAACAAGGACACATTTCTTAACATTTTGCTTAATTTAAAATTTTATCTTAATGAGTTTGACCGTACTGTAAAATCTGTAAATTTTATTTTTTTCATTTTGTTGTTTGCATTTACAGTGCTGTTTTGTCTTTGCAACCAATCAGTAAAGAGATATTAGTTACAAAAGGCTAACAGGATGAACATATGAGGAAACTATAAATTTATTCAAATTCAAATGAGTTAAATAATTTAAAATTCACCCTGCTCACATAATTGTGATTAAAGAAAGCTGTGTAATGTTTTAATAATGTATCATATATTAAAGACTGCAGTAAAACTTTACATCGTCAGGTCAAGAGATCTGAGATTTGAGAAATTGAGATTTTGCTTTGTTTTTTTCTTGTGTTTTACATTCACACAAAAATGCAAGAAGTTTATGGTATATGAGAGCACTGTTGATACAATCCTTTTCATACAATATCTAAGAAGAAATGCAACTCATTTCATTTAGGCCATTTACCAAACCATCCTTAGTTATGGCTTCCAACAGCGCTGGTCTCCTCTTCTTCATCGGGTTTTTCTTATCTCACAAAGTACTTTACTTCTACAACCCAAGTTCAATTACACCATCAGAGACACCTAAACCCAACACTACAGTATTGTGAGTGATGTGAAACATGACTCCAGGACTCTGTCCCATTAGAGCCCGTTACTTATGGAACAAAACCATAAACTCGCTGCATCATCATAAGCATCCTCATAAAACATTCACACCAGATGAAGCCACGAGAAACCCATTGTCCATTGGCCAGCCAGCAGTCAGCCGAGAACAGGAGACCAGTTACCATTGGCTGCTTTCTGTCAGTAGCATCTTGACTGGAAGCACGAGTTCCTGTATCGATCCGGAGTCGTCCTGACCCTTGGCAGAGGAAGGGGGATTTTGTTGTTGTATCGGTAATACGATATGATGAAAAGACTTACCACAAACTCAGACCAGCGCCTTTAGTACTAAATACCAGCAGACAGCGGTTTTCTTGAGCACATTGTTATAAAATGCTTTAATAAATAGTTTGATTTACTTCTAAGAACAAACAAATTCCACTAAATGAACCAAATAACTTCTTTTCAGAGCAATTCTTCTGTACAAAATAAAAATAAAAATACAGCTTAAAAAACAAAGCAAAACAAAAAAACTCTCCTCCAGCTCCACCCCGTTTCCCTTCCATAACGGACACTGAGCTTAACTTGCTTATTTATAAGTGTTTACTTGAATTTGATTGTGAACCAGTTGTTCAGGAACAGTTTTAAACGTTTCTCATCTTCCCATAAGCAAAAAAACTAAATCTTTAACATCATGATGAAAGAAATCAAATCATAGCCAGCCGTTTCTGAGGTAATCCATTTCTTTGAGCTGGTACCTCGAGTACAAATGCTTTACAACATAATTGTTCCCTTCATGAAGTTTCGATCCAACCAAACAAACAAACAAACAAAAAAGGAGAAAACATCATTTTGACATATCAGCATCTTTACAAGAAACAAGCAGCATGGTTTTATGATCAGCAAGAAAGGACAGGTGTGGAAAGGGAATAGGGTTTTTTAAGGAGGCGAACACACAAGCCACAATACAGCACACGATCGTATAGGTGTCTAGTGAAAACAAAACCAACAATCTCTGATTATATTTTTGTTCTGACTGTGGGACGCTGTATACATCTTACAAAACCTGCCATATCAACTGGCATAAATAAAAGGAATGGTGTTAAAAAAACAAAGAAAAAAAAAAATAATCATAATATTTAAATCATAATTATAATAATAATAATAAAAAAAGTGACTTAAGTTACTAAATTCAAATATACACAGCGACTCCTTTATTATATACACATATTTACAGATCTCTTGTCTTTGTTGAATACCTTGATGGTGATATGGGAGCTGCTCTTAAGACCAGCCTCTCCTCTTTGTCGTGATCTATCGGGTCAGGAGACCCTGAAACCGAGGGGCTTGTCCGAAGGCACTTGCGACCGACTCAAAATACTGCAATACGTTTTATAAAGAGCGTTCAGCCAAGATGACAGAAAGGACAGAAAAAACAAGGCCACTTTATAGGCACTGTAGCCCTCCTCATGGACGACGAGCTTGTAAGGCAGGTGTGGAAGGAGAACAGATGAACGGTTGAAGGGGGCTCCCCCGAAGCCAGCGTCCCCCACCCCCCGCATGTGGTCTGCACCGAAATTGGGCCACTCGAAACAAAACCAAAAGCACAACCATTTGTAAACAACAACGTAAAAGTCTTTATACGGTTTCTCTCACGAGTTCCATAGTCCTGCTCCTAATCCAGCAGTTTTCTTTTCTCCGAAAACAAAGCAAGGCTTCTCACCGCCTCCTTATAAAGAAATAGAATTTGCTTCCTCTGTACATAAAAAAAAGGAACGAAAGAAATTTGCCACTTTATCAGCCTCAAAAGAAGTCAAAAATAAAAATAACACATGGGAAAAACTCTTTGTCTTTGTTTCTGAGATGGCCTTGGTCTCCTTGTCCTGCTCGTCGGAGCTCATACGCAGTGTTCTTTGTGCTCTTGGCCGGTGGTGGCGTTATTGACATTTTTACAGTTGTTGTCCTTTGGGCTGAAGCCTGTCCAGTAGGGTGCTTTGAGGGAAGGGCTGCTGCAGCCGCTGCTGCTGCTGCTCCGCATGGTGCAGATCAGCCCGTTCTTGGTCCGCACTGCAGGTTTAGAGTACTTTTGGATGGGATGCTTGCACTCCTCTTCCACCAGCTCCAGCTCTTCCTCCTCCATCTCCTCCTCGTCCTCCCCGCTTGTGCAGGTCCGATCCGGGGAGCCCATGAGCTTGGTGCGCTCGTACTGTGCGTCCCGGTTGTCCTTGTGCTGCGGTCGCGTCACAGGCCTCAGCGGTTCCCACTGGTTGTTGACACTCTCCTCCACGGGCAAGCGCTCCCGCCTCTCGCGCTCTTTTCGCCGCTTACGGGTCCACCACACGCAGACGATGACGCAGAAGACCAAGAGTACGCACAGGATGACGCACAACACGGGCACCAGGTAGTCTGTATGGAAAGAGAATCGAGTCAGACGTTGCAAATTTGGGATTCATGCCAAAAATAATGAACAAAAAGTAGGGATGTATGACATAAAAACTATATTGGTTATTGGCCGATGTAAGTCCATTTATCAGTAAAGGTCATTAGTGGATATTTTGATTGGCCAGCATTTGATATTTAATTGTGGATACTCATCACCCACCAATTTTTAAAAAATATTATTAGAGACAAAATAGTGTGTATATATTAATAACATAGAATAGTGTGTATATATGATATAAATATTAGTGCTGTCAAACGATTAATCACATCCAAAATAAAAGATTTTGTTTACATAATATGTGTGTGCACTGTGTATATTTATTATGTATATATAAATACACACGCATGTATATATTTCAGAAAAAATTTGTTATGTTTATATTAAATATATTTATATATAATATAAATTATATGAAAATAAATATATACATGTAAATATTTTCAATATATATACTGTATGTGTGTGTATTTATATATACATAATAAATATACACAGTACACACACATATATTAAAGCAAAATAACTGAAGCAATATAATATAATATAATATAATAAACATACTATTTTGTATTCACAATAATAAATATAATAAACACTCAAATAATTATATAAATTTAATTATAAATTATTTTTAAGATCAGAGGCCACTTAAACATTCATTAACTAATGCCAAGACTTATTTTAGATTTTTTTATTAGACAAAATAGTATATTTTCAAAATTGGCAATAACATTACAGAATCAAAATGAGGGAGAAAAAGAGCAAAACATTTGGCTTTAATTCCTATAGGTTTCAAATATTATTATTTTTTTTAAACACATTTATAATTGCCTTAACCAAAAAAATCATTAAGTTTGTCCCATCATTCTCGTTAATGTATCGCTGTAGCGTGACAGATGACTGTGGAGGAGTTCTATGACTGTCACACAGGTTTATGGCCTCCTGCCCACAACGGCTGGATCCTCTCAGTACCCTTCCTCCTGTGACTCACAAAGGCATTTAAGCTGCACTAATTGGTGGAGATGGGGAATTGACAATCGGTGGGGGGACGAAGGCTGGCTTTAGCCTTGAGGCCAGTTGGCCCCTGCTCTACTCACCCACTGGCTGGGACATGACCGGCATCTCCACTTTGACCTCGATGACGGCAAGCATGACGGTGCTGTTGTGCCGCTTGGACAGCGTGCTGACTATGGTACTAGCTGCCTCCTGGATCTGACTGTGGTTAGGCTGCTCGTCCTGCTGGAACGACTGCAGGAGAAATAGCGGGGATTAAAAATATATTCGATTGCATTCCAAAGATTCCAAGTAAAAACCACTTACATAGGAACAATCTATAATTATTTACTGTAAGTGTGAGGTTTTGGAGCATTGCTGCGATGACACTTGACTATCCTGTATTTGTTGATCTTCTACATCCAAGTTTATTTCTTGTAAACCAAAATATATGGTTGTGGTGGAATCAGTGGGCAATGGATGGTTAACTCAAATGTTTCAAATTTGTTTACATCATACAAGTATTGATTTTGATAGGAGAACAAAAAGAGACTTGTAATCAATCTATGACAATACGCTCAATAAAATAACTTTATCCAAATAGCAGTAGACTCAATCGTTTCAACTCTATTCGGTTTTCAACATGCAAAAACCTGCAGCTGTTCAAAGTTCCTGCCTACAGGTTCCATTTTAATGAGTCAGGCCAGTTAAACACGGGCCTTCAGTTAGTGACTTGTTACAACACTGCAGGGATTTAGTGTAATCTGATCGAGGATAAAGGATGCATTTGTAGGTAACCACTATTTGTAAGTTACTTCCATAAGGCAAAATGTTTCATTGCACACAGGAAACACGGCTTCAAATTACACAAAACTTGCCTGGCAGCACAAAGATATTAATTTTCATATCCTTACCCAAGTATGTCTTTTTTTGTTATTTCAAGGATTGTTTCAAGATTATTTGGTTGTGCAACATTTCATTGTCTAAAGACAAAAGTGTATATCTTAAGGCTGTGTGAGATGCGCTGAAGCCCGTTTCATGCGCTCTCTGTGTGGGTGGAGGGAATGCTGCAATGCAGTACGGCCCGCTGCTGGTCAGTCAACTGAATCTCATTACAACATAATGGGCTGGTTTGAAGAGGAGGCTGGTTGGCATTGCTCTGGGCGTCTGGGCATTTTGAAAAACTGAGCTCGACTCGTGAGGAAATCAAATTTGCATCCATTAACAGATCTGTGCAATGAGTATCTAGGACCCCCATGGTTTTGACTTTCTATTCCACTGATAATAGATCTTAGGGGCCTACACAACACTGCTGTGTGAAGGGTACAGGCGTGCAAAGGACTCATGAATTTAAAATGTGCAAGCGCATAAAGCTCTCCTTAGGGTCTTCAAAATGTACTTACGATGGCCACCTCTACGGCATCTTGGTTTTTGTAGGAGAGGTCACAAAGAACCAACAGCGCGTGATCTTTCGCCAGGCTCCGCGTGGCAGGCATATACCTCAGCTCTGAGCAGACGTTCTCCACTGTCGTTCCCTAGAAGGCATAGTGCGTACTTAGAGGAATATTTCAGAAAAAACACAATTGGGGATCATAATGTAATTACGTTAGGAGAAGGATTAAAAAGGTATGGTACCATATAACATTACTATGTGTTTTTGGACATGGTGGCCTGGTAATATAACATTTTTGGTTACAGACAGATTACTGGAAATACCAAAGTACCACATTGACACCATTGCTTTGTGGATAAGGTACCCTGGTAATATCATATTTTCTGGAATTTTTTGACATATGTGGACAACTACAATACCAAAATACTATGGTATTATGATATTTTTCAGAAATATACCAACGTTTCTTGAGATAAGGCTATGGTAATATGAAAGTAAAGTTACTGCTATGTCTTTGTGATCACATTACCCTGGTAATACCATGATTTTCTGGACACAATACTGTTCAAAATTAGAAGTCGGTAAGATTTTGTACGTTTCTTATGCTCACCAAGGAGGCATTTATTTGATCAAATCTACAGTAAAAACTGTAATTTTGGGAAATATTAATGTAATTTATTCATTTGATAACAAAGCTGAATTTTCAGCATCATTACTCCAGTCTTCAGTGTCACTTGATCCTTCAGAAATCATTCTAATATGCTGATTTGGTGCTCAAGAAACATAATTATCAATGTTGAAACAGTTGCTAAATACTTTTGTGGAAAAACTGCTGTGTCTTTTCAGAATTCTTTGATAAACAGAAAGTTTAAAAAACATTTATTTGAAACAGAAATCTTTTGAATGTATTCACTGTCACTTTCGATCAATTTATTGCCTGTAGTCAGTAGTGTGTCTCGTGAATTGGACGCAGACAATGACAATAACGAAGTGGTATTACCATGTTTTCAGGACATGGTAGCTTGTAATACCATGTTTTTTTAACGTATCTCATAGACTATGGCAATGCCATGGTATTACCATCATTGTGCTATGGTACCACCACAAGGTTTTTGTGTAATGGAACAAAACACCAACTTATAGGTGAATACTTACTGTGGGTAATTTGTCCCTGTTGAATATAAGGGTGATGCGAGCACAGCTCTTGTCCAGATAGACTGAGTTGGGCTCACATTTTGTTTGGAGGGTTGGGGCGGCATCAGGGCTTGAACAAAACCCCCACTGGTGGCAAGGGGGAGAGAGGCACGTCAGGAAGTTGTGCTCCAGGCATTCACGACCTCCTGGACAGGATTGAAGCTCTCGCCCTAGCGTCCCTGGCAACAGGCACGGCCGCCGGCCACACACCACCTGAGAAAGTGTCATTAACACATTCATTTATTTCAATAAATAAAAAGAGATAAAAGACTTGTTTTTGACATGTTTTCTTCAGACACTTACCTTGGTGCACTCCACTTTGCCGTTGACACATTGACAAGTGTTGCATTCTTCCTCCCAGCGGCTGCCATGCGGGAACTGAAGTCCAGCATAGTGACACGCCTTCCCAACGCCAATGACTGCACCACAACATAAACACAAACACAAACACCATAAGACTGGGGCCAATTCTAATTTAGGAGCAGATCCCTTTCCTGTCTGGAATGATTTAAGTCACATGATGCCAGGTCAATGCTCCTACGAACGATGCCGTCTGCCTTTCATGTCGTTCACTCCTTAGGAACCATACTCCCTGTTTAGTGGCTTTAGATCCACATCTATTAGCTTTTAGCTCATCTATATGCTAGTGTGGCAAATCACCATATTATAATGATTTCTGAAGGATCATGTGACACTGAATAATGGCTGCTGAAAATTCAGCTTTGCCATCACAGAAATACATGACATTTGAAAACATATTAAAATAGAAAACAGTTGTTTTATATTTGTAGAAATATTTCACAATATTACTATTTTACTGTATTTTTTATCAAATAAATGCAGCACTGGTGAGCATAAGAGACTTCTTTCAAAACATTTAAAAAATCTTACCAACTCTGGACTTTTGAACAGTAGTATATGCATTTAAAATGTACAGTGTTTATTTTCCAGGAAAGATACAAAAAATATTTATGACTTATCCGGCACTAGAGTGATTTTTGTCCAATCAAGCGCTCTCTAGAGACAGAATGTCTCACCTGCTTCCGACTAACATGTAGAAATAATGTTCATGGCTGTGACGTAAATAAACCATTCAGGCTATTTTTGAGGCTCTCACTAAGTAAAGCACATGATTTTATAGGGTCTTTAAGTTCCATTTCTCAATATCAGCAAGCTGAGAGATAAAAAGAGATTGATTAATGATTTTTAATGATTAAACAATAACTCTTACACTCTTGGCATTGAGGTCCGGTGCGACCGAGTGGGCAGACACATCGGAAGCCATTGATCTCATCCACACAGGTGGCACCGTATGCGCAGGGTGACGACTGGCACTCATCAATGTCTGGTGAAGCAAAGAGAACATGCATTCGCATCAATACGTCTACTGCCCAGGGCAGAAATATCAAATGGTTAGAAAAGCTAAAACTGTAATTTGAAATCAATAAAGTGTCAGGATTGATGGCGTTCCCATGGCTGCACCTCAGAAAATGAGGCCGGGGAAATGCATGGAATCCTTAAAGAGTAAGTCAGAGCCATCAATGGACACAAGAGACACAAGGAGAGGAATTTTTCCACTGGTTGAATAATTTATCTCCTCTGTCTGTTTGTGAGCCATGGCTAACCTTTGACCCCTGAGGAGGTCAAAGGCCACGGATGCTCGGTAATCCACCAACACCCTCTTTCTACACATCCCTATTCTTTCCTCCTCGAGATACTCACTGATACGACAGTCGGGTCCAGCGAATCCAGGGGCGCATTCACAGCGGAACCAGTTCACCCCGTCCACGCAGATTCCTCCATTGTAGCTGCAAGGAGACGTGAGGACAATGAGGTTATCAGGCCAAAGAGACACCTTCGCCCCAGTGATTGACATAATACTTCAAATATGCATGCATACAAGTGGAAAGGCAGGAAAAAGGGGGAAGAGAAGAGTGAAAGAGAGATGGACGAAGAGGGATGCGGGATACCGGCACCTTTCAGATGCAAATCCCCACATCAAAAGAGAGGAAGAGGGAGTCAATGCGAGACATTTGCGCATCAATCAGATGTAATTTAACACTTTTGTGGATTTTGATGTTTGCTTTCAGTGGTATGCAGACATGCACTGGCAGCTAAATTATGAATGGCGGAATTCACTCACTCTGAGTGCAGGTGGGCCCCTCCCAGCCGTCTTTACAGATGCAGGTGAACGTGTCACCACCACCCACGCATGTTCCTCCGTTCAGGCAGGGGCTGGACGCGCAAGTGCTGTTCTTTGCTGAAGTAGAAAGACGAAATGGAAAAGTTACAGCAAGTGAGCAAGCGATTCTTTAGACTAGTCTATGACAAATTAGGGTCTTCCAGGGGCCAAAAGCTAGGGGGTCTGAAGAAAATGTCAGAATATGTTACCAAATCAAAAAACTAATTATTTTGCATTCATTTTCTGTACAGACATTTAAAAACAAATTTCATTTTCAACTAAAATTACATCCTTAATTAAGGTTTTAAGCCTTGAATGAAATGAACCAGCTCAAAAATAAATAGCAATATTTGTTTAAGCAAAAAAGACAAGGATAGACGACCGACTGTGTACTTTTATATACATTGTGTTAAATAAAAAAAGCAACCACGATACAATATAAAAATGAAAACTGAAAATAAGTATATTACTAATTATATTAGATGTTAATTAGAAAAGTGTTTGGGAACTGATATTTATGCACACACATACTTAATATATGTATTTTATGTATGCATATTATTCATTAAAGTAATGTGCCATTTAATTATTTGGAAAAATATTTTGGATTCATTTTCTGTATAGGCATTTAAAAAAAAGTTAAATTTTTTCAAAAAATGTTTTTAAATGGTTTCAATCTCTGAACCAAGTTAAGAAGCAATAATAATATAAATATATAAATGCACATAAAAATGATAAAACAACACAGAATGAATGAAGAGTTACACTTTATTTTAAGGTGTCCTTTTTACAGTATAATTATACATTTAAGTACTGAGTAATATTTATTAACTTCATGTACTTACTATATGGTTAGGGTTAGGATTAGGGTTTGGCTTAGGGTTACTTGAATGTAATTATGCATAATTAATTGTTATTATAATAGTAACTACATGTAATGTGTAACAAGGACACCTTAAAATAAAGTGTTACCGAATGAAAGACCATTTATATAAGTGAAAGTGAAAAAGTGAAAGTGAAGTGACGTGTGGCCAAGTATGGTGTCCCATAATCGGAATTTAACCCATCCAAGTGCACACACAGTAGTGAACACACACACCGTGAACACACACCCGGAGCAGTGGGCAGCCAATGCTGCGGCGCCCGGGGAGCAGTTGGGGGTTTGGTGCCTTGCTCAAGGGTCTCACCTCAGTTGTGGTATTGAGGGTGGAGAGAGCGCTGGACATTCACCCCCCAACCCCCACCACCACCAATATCCCTGCCGGACCTGAGACTCGAACCCGCAACCTTCGGGTTACAAGTCCGACTCTCTATCCATTAGGCCACGATACAATATAAAACTGACTATACACTGTGTATAATGAGCGTTGAGAATGCAGGATTGCAAAACTGACTGAGAGTGCTAAGAGGGACTGATTTGATAATGTAATTTGTAATGCTTCATGTAAGTGATGGGAGTCTATGAATAGTTTGAGCTTATGTTTTTGGTTCAAAATGTCTAAGAAACCTGACTGTGATTAAAGTGAGCATGAAAACTGGACTTTCACAGATCTCTACTCACCCGTGTTGCATGTACTTCCTCCCCATCCAGGAGGGCAGGCGCAGCGGAAAGTGTCTCCGTGGTCATAGCAGGTCCCTCCATTACTGCATGTGGTGGCATCACATTGACTTTCACCTAAAGACACAAACAACGATTTAAAATATTACCAGTCAGTTGACATATGCAGTTAAACCACATAATAGGAAAAGAGGAAGTACTTTGACATAAAACAAGGAGAGGTAACTCACGTGAATGACAGGTCTTTCCTTTCCAGCCATTGGCACATTCACAGTAGAAGTCATTGACCAGGTCCACACAGTGGCCGCCATTCTTACAGGGGCTCCGACTGCACTCGTTCACATCTGAGTGCAGAAACACAAGTGAAAAAGGTAAGATACTGAATGTAAAGAGGATCAAGATGATAAGGAAGATGAAGATGGATACTCACTGAGGTCGCAGAGGTCACCCTCCCAGCCGTCCGGACAGAAGCACTGGAAAGAGCTGATCCCGTCGATGCAGGTGCCTCCGTTTCGACACGGATTGCTCACGCAGTCGTTTACATCTGGATAGTCGATATAAAACATTTCCATGAACATCAAGATTTTTGAACAAAATGTACATAGACAATGGGGTTCAAAAACCACACAAATCAGATTGATCATGTGAACTTTGTACAGATGGTCAGATGTTATTGCTTCCATTGATGCCCAAGATGCTATATGGATTTTTTTCAATATAATATTTTCAGCTTAATTGGCTTTGTGGCCAATTATGACAAATACATTTTCAAATATACTATGCAACTAAGGAATACAAGTTTGTTTATAAAATTATTAAATCAATAATTATGAATACTAATAAAAGAAGTGTTATTTATTTTAAAATTTGTCTTAATTTTCAATTTGCGAGAGGGGATGCTAGTTGTAAAGAATAGGAAAAGTTTGGCTTAAAATAGTTATACAGCACAAGAATCTGCTAAAATTGCTTAAAATGTAATGTCAATTACCCATCTATTCTGTAAGGATAAACTAAAATAATCGAAAAGCAAACAAACAAGGATGAACAGGCGTCACATGAATATGATTAAAAAAGGAAGAATGGTAAAACAGTAAAGATGACTCACTCTCGTGACAGTATGTTCCTGTAAAGCCCAGCTCACAGGTGCAGGTGAAGTTGCCGCCCGGCTGGCTGATACAGCGGCCATGAGGACCACACACATTAGAATGTGTCTCACTCACACCCCCATCTGAGCTGTTACTCGCCACAGCAATCGTACAGCTGTCAATCACTGGAAATGAGAAAACAAGACAAGCGGGAATAAGATCAGATGGCTGCTAAGCTGGACTATTGTGCACTATTGTACAAAAGTAGGTCATCTTTGGCTAATGCATCTTGGTCGGCAGCAGAACAGGAAGGGCAGTACCTTGGCAAGGGGTTGTCTTGCAGTGGTCAGCAGTTGGGGGTTTGGTGCCTTGCTCAAGGGTCTCACCTCAGTTGTGGTATTGAGGGTGGAGAGAGCGCTGGACATTCACCCCCCAACCCCCACCACCACCAATATCCCTGCCGGACCTGAGACTCGAACCCGCAACCTTCGGGTTACAAGTCCGACTCTCTATCCATTAGGCCACGATACAATATAAAACTGACTATACACTGTGTATAATGAGCGTTGAGAATGCAGGATTGCAAAACTGACTGAGAGTGCTAAGAGGGACTGATTTGATAATGTAATTTGTAATGCTTCATGTAAGTGATGGGAGTCTATGAATAGTTTGAGCTTATGTTTTTGGTTCAAAATGTCTAAGAAACCTGACTGTGATTAAAGTGAGCATGAAAACTGGACTTTCACAGATCTCTACTCACCCGTGTTGCATGTACTTCCTCCCCATCCAGGAGGGCAGGCGCAGCGGAAAGTGTCTCCGTGGTCATAGCAGGTCCCTCCATTACTGCATGTGGTGGCATCACATTGACTTTCACCTAAAGACACAAACAACGATTTAAAATATTACCAGTCAGTTGACATATGCAGTTAAACCACATAATAGGAAAAGAGGAAGTACTTTGACATAAAACAAGGAGAGGTAACTCACGTGAATGACAGGTCTTTCCTTTCCAGCCATTGGCACATTCACAGTAGAAGTCATTGACCAGGTCCACACAGTGGCCGCCATTCTTACAGGGGCTCCGACTGCACTCGTTCACATCTGAGTGCAGAAACACAAGTGAAAAAGGTAAGATACTGAATGTAAAGAGGATCAAGATGATAAGGAAGATGAAGATGGATACTCACTGAGGTCGCAGAGGTCACCCTCCCAGCCGTCCGGACAGAAGCACTGGAAAGAGCTGATCCCGTCGATGCAGGTGCCTCCGTTTCGACACGGATTGCTCACGCAGTCGTTTACATCTGGATAGTCGATATAAAACATTTCCATGAACATCAAGATTTTTGAACAAAATGTACATAGACAATGGGGTTCAAAAACCACACAAATCAGATTGATCATGTGAACTTTGTACAGATGGTCAGATGTTATTGCTTCCATTGATGCCCAAGATGCTATATGGATTTTTTTCAATATAATATTTTCAGCTTAATTGGCTTTGTGGCCAATTATGACAAATACATTTTCAAATATACTATGCAACTAAGGAATACAAGTTTGTTTATAAAATTATTAAATCAATAATTATGAATACTAATAAAAGAAGTGTTATTTATTTTAAAATTTGTCTTAATTTTCAATTTGCGAGAGGGGATGCTAGTTGTAAAGAATAGGAAAAGTTTGGCTTAAAATAGTTATACAGCACAAGAATCTGCTAAAATTGCTTAAAATGTAATGTCAATTACCCATCTATTCTGTAAGGATAAACTAAAATAATCGAAAAGCAAACAAACAAGGATGAACAGGCGTCACATGAATATGATTAAAAAAGGAAGAATGGTAAAACAGTAAAGATGACTCACTCTCGTGACAGTATGTTCCTGTAAAGCCCAGCTCACAGGTGCAGGTGAAGTTGCCGCCCGGCTGGCTGATACAGCGGCCATGAGGACCACACACATTAGAGTTGATGTGTCTCACACCCCCATCTGAGCTGTTACTCGCCACAGCAATCGTACAGCTGTCAATCACTGGAAATGAGAAAACAAGACAAGCGGGAATAAGATCAGATGGCTGCTAAGCTGGACTATTGTGCACTATTGTACAAAAGTAGGTCATCTTTGGCTAATGCATCTTGGTCGGCAGCAGAACAGGAAGGGCAGTACCTTGGCAAGGGGTTGTCTTGCAGTGGTCCTTGCGGTTTTCACAGGTCTTACCCTCGTAGTCTTCAGGACAGGCGCAGTAGAAGTCACCCGGCAGGCTGTAGCATGAAGCCTTGTTCTGACAGGGGTTCGGTTCACAGGGGTGAGACAGACTCTCCACCTTCAAATGAGACAGGGAGCTTGAGTTAGACCAGTCTTCTTAAACTATAGTGATAAACAGTCAGGTAAGCTGTAGAAGGCTCCCATAAGCCTACAGCTATAGGAGACAGCACCATTATACTCACACAAGAGACCAATCAAAACAAACTGTGCTGCTAAATTTAGACATCCTTCCGCTCTTACCGAGCATATTCAACTAGGACGAGGAACACTTTTGCACATCTAGTTCTACTTCTACCTCGACTTGGCCTTGTTCTGGTAAATATTCTTAGAAATTAATTTCTAATTCACACAGAAACTCATAACTCTTACTATATTCTTTTAATATGTTAACATATTAAATATAATCTCTACATAATTTTATAGAAATAATAATTAAAAAAAATATATCTTTAAATGGCCCTGTGTTATGACCAATGAATTTTCAAATATGCCATGTAATTATTTCATATGAGCTTAATTATAAAATTATTAAATCAATAATTATTACTATGAATACTAAAACTATTAAAACACAAACATTTTATGTTATGTTATGTTATGTTATATGTTATGCTTTTTGTTGACTACAGTCTAGGACACAAGCAGACGGACGTCTTTACCCATTGCATCATGTCTCTCGCCATGGGTGCCACATTTTTAGGATGCTGTGTCAAATTCTCTATGGTTCAAGGGTATTATTATTAAACATTCTTATGCATTTTTTATATAATTAAATTTTCGAAATCAATGTGTTAAATTGACAGCCAAATACAATATAATTTTTTAGTGAACACTTTTAAAATAAAAAGTTGTTTTAAATTAACACTTCACAATATTACTGTTTTACTGTATTTTTTGATCAAATAAATGCTGCCTTGGTGAGCATAAGATACTTCTTTCGAAAACATAAAAATCCTACCGACCCAAAACGTTTGAATAATATAAAATAAAATAAGGAAAACTCACTACAAACACCTGTTCCAATCACGTTTACGGATTAATGTAGGTTTCTGCAGCTATGACCCCCTCAATATTCCAACTTTCCATTTTTCTCACAAATGCATTTCTAGGGAGATGAACCTTTGTTGGAATGTAAACAACCTCTCTAAAGTACACATCATACCAGCTGCCATGTAAGGTGTTAGTTCGTACTATATCCCTGTTCTCCCGAGCTCCAAGACTGCTACATTTATTTTATTAGGGATATACATTGTATATACTGGAAGCCGAACGCCTGCACAAAGCACTTATTCACAGTCAGTGATGTAAGTGGAGCGTCTGCAAACCAGACTTTATCAAGATACATTAAACTGCTAGAGCAGACACATGTAAGAGATAATCAGCCATCTGTACCGGATCCGAAGAACAAACCCAGCTGGATGTGTTTCATACAGTGGTATGTTGGTAGTCAAAACTGGTCAACATATAATTTTAAAATATGTATCTGAAGCTTACTATCAGAAGTAAACAGATCTTAGAAGATTTTATATAGCTGTTTGAGAATTTTACTGCATCTAGAAGTAGTACATCACAGATTTATTGTAATGACTTAGGTGATTTAGTTCAATTAAACAGATCTGATCCCATATCAAAACATGTTAGATGTCAGTACTGGACCAAAGCTTTATATGTAGCCTCATGTGCACCTGCACTGAAAACAGCTCTACCAGATCAAAAGCTTTCCTAGTATAGTCTCACTTCTCCAAGAGACTGCAGACGGTAATGGTCTAATGTGAGCTCATGGCACGCCAGGCATGAATATAACGTGAAAATCAAGGCCTTCTCTTTCCCGGGCTGATTGTGGGCAGGCGGCCAGGAGGGCAAGAGAAGAGTTGCCTCATTCACTACAACTTATTTTCAGTCTGCACAGTAAGATGAGACTGGCTCAGGACCAGCTTCCAGCACCTCTATGGAAGTCCATCTTTAGCCTGCCACTAGACTTAAACTGGCTCCAGACCAGTAATAATGGCCACATGAAGAAAAAAATACTCCAGCCCTCCACCCAAACCCTACTCTAGTTACCCTGGCGCACCTGTGGCAGAATAGCAGGCTTGATCTGCCTTACACCAAGGCTTTAAACATGCATACATGCAACGACAGGGGTACCGACCAATTTAGCCGTGCCGAACGAGATTGTGAGCAAAGCATGAATGGAGAAGTGACCATCTGTAGTACTAAATGTCATCTATTAATCAAGACTGAGCCCCACTGTTTCCATTAAATGTTTATAAACCAACAGATGCATTCTGACTAAACCTGAATCATCCTCATTTCCTGTCTGCTTTACCTATTATTTGTAAAATAAAACAGGGAAAAAGGCAAAGGCAAAAATTAAATCAGAGCACAAACTAAACAAAACAAAAACAATACAATAAAAACAGCTGGGTATAAAACACAACAAAACAAAATTAAAAAACATCTGGGCATAAAACACAACAAAGCTAAATTAAAAACCATCTGGGCATAAAACAAAACAAAAATGAAAACATCTGAGCACAAAACAAAAACATCTGGGCACTACAAAACAAAACAAAACCTGAAAAAAAAAAAAAAACACATCTGGGCACAAAACAAAAACATCTGGGCACCACAAAACAAAACAAAAACAAAACCTGAAAACAAACACACACAAAAAAAAACAAACACATCTGGGCATAAAACAACAAAGCAAAACAAAAAACATCTGGGCATAAAATAAAACAGAAAAATAAAAACATCTGGCACAAAACAAATCAAAAATGAAAACATCTGGACACATAACAAAAACATCTGGGTACCACAAAACAAAATAAAAAGAAAAACAAAACCTGAAAACAAAACAAAATACAAAACAAAACCATCTGGGCATAAAACAACAAAGCAAAACAAAAAACATCTGGGCATAAAACAAAACAAAAATGAAAACATCTAGGCACCACAAAACAAAACCAAACACAAAACGAAACATGCTATCATGCTGAACAATACTGACAAAAAGTTTACTGTAAAAACACTATAAACAGTAAAGATTCTCACCTCACAGAGCATCCCTGCATAGTTTGCCGGGCATTCACAAACAAAGCTGTCCAGAATGACATGGCAGCGGCCGCCGTTTTGACAAGGACCACTGGCACATTTGTTCCTTGAGACTTCACAGTGCAAGCCCACAAAACCTGGAGGACACTGACAGTGGTAACCTCCATGAACCAGCTCCTGCACAGACACAAATAAAATGACACTTAATATAAATAACACAAATATTTGATACCCTATAGTAAACCAAGAATTGTAAAGGCTATACCTTGCATGTTGCTCCATTCTGGCACTGTCCATGGCAGCCATTGAGATCTGCAGTCATGGGCAAAGTAAATGAAGCAATTAATCAATGGCTAAGTGGAGGAAATCAGGACAGCAGTTAGGGGAAGCTGAAGATGTGCAATTAACTCGAATTAGATGAGCTTGGTGAGTGCGCTGAAGATGGAAATGTTAGTACAATCAACACAAACGTGAGGTACAACCAATAACCCAGCATGCAACAGCAGCTGAATCCCAAGACAAAATATACAGTGTGCAGAGCCCCGCAGGATATCAAATGTCCAAAGAGGAAACCCTGAGTGCCACTATAGTGTATGCTGTTAAAGATGGAGGAAAGGAGAGGAGAGGAGCATGAGGAGATACTGACTGATGTCACAGTTCTGTCCGGCCCATCCTTGAAAGCAGTCACAGTGATATCCACCAATCATGTTTTTGCAAGAGTGTGCATTTACACAAGGCTTCCCCATACATTCATTTGAATCTGTGAAAGTGAGGGAAAGAAAGAGTTGGGAGATTTTGTAGACAATTGGTAGATTGGGAGATTGAAGAGAAGGAGATGGGAAGTGTAGAGTAGCAGGAGAGGGGCAGAGAAATCAGAGATCTCGTTGTGTAGCCCCACCACCATTAAGCCCATTGAACAGTCTGCTGGCTTGAAACTCTAACAGTCCCAAGGATGCCAGTCTGCTTAACTTCCTGGTCAATGACCATTACACAGCAAAAAAAACAAAAACAAACAAAAAAAACACCTTTATCAGTATATTTGTCTTGTTCTATGAGAAAAAAAAATCTAAACATCCGTAAAACAAGATAATTTTACTTAAGATATTAAGACTTGTATTCAAAAGATGTATCTTAAATGACCCTACTGCATATGATATGATTGATATGATTGATATGATATGATATGATATGATATATGATATGATATATGATATGATATATGATATGATATGATATATGATATGATATATGATATGATATATGATATGATATGATATGATATGATATGATATGATCACTACCAAGTTTGAGATTTTTTATATTTTGGAAAGAATTCTGACCAAAGCTACATTTATTTGATCAAAAATGGAAAAAGTAATACTATTACAATTTAAAATAACTGTTTTCAATTTGAATATATTTTAAAATGTAATTTAATTCTATGATGACACCGCTGCATTTTCAGCAGCCATTCTGTCTTCACTGTCACATGATCCTTCAGAAATCATTCTAATTTGCTCAAGAAACATTTCTTATTAGCTATGTTGAAAACATATTTATTTTAGAAACTAAGATAAAAATTTTTCACAGCTTCTTTGATCAATAGAAAGTTAAAAAGAACACCATTTAATTAAAAATATAAATATTTTGTAAATTACTTTACTGATACTTTTGACCAATTTAATGATTCCCTGCTTATGAATCCCTGCTCTTAAATAAAAACTCTTACTGACCCCAAACCTTTAAAAGTGTGTGTGTGTGTGTGTATATATATATTTAGGTTTTGGAGAATATTCTCTGAAAAAATTTAAAATAAAATTTATATGAAAATAAAATAAAATAAATATAAATATTTTCTAAAATGTTCTTCTCAAACAGATCTTGTTTTAAGGAAGTTTAAAAAATTTTACTGAAAAAACAAGACAAAAGTACGTAGAAAAAAAGATTTTTTGCATCGTAAACTAAGGGTCCACTTGTAATCACCCCTCCTTCTGCTCATCTCTCCTCTATTAGCCTACAGCAGGTGACCAGCCAGTTCAGGGGGCTATGACTCTTTTGACTTTGCCATGAAAAAAACTAGTGCTTATTAGGTGTTTAAATATTCATCAGAGGCCCCTAGTGAGGTGCGCTCCGCTCCCCTGCACACCTGTCCTCCAGGAAACACGACTCCCCATCATGCTCAGGCCTGGCTCTTGTGAGTGTAACCCAAGCTGAAGGCTAAGGTTCGAAGCGTAAGATGAGCAGCCCAACTCCTGTTCCCACCCCACGCTTGTTTACAGGTCACAATCCACTTCCTTTCACATTCATCACTTCCCCTGACGAGGGCTGCACACTATTGTGAGCAAAAGGATGATGGAAACTCCTGTGGCACCTGCAATGCCATCTGATCTAGTCTTAGATCCAGGTCTAAGGCTGGCCCTCCTTGTTACATATGCATATATGGCAGTCAACAAGGATCAGGTTGCCACTATTACAAGTTCTTCATGCAATCTAATCAAATCACTTGTTTCAACTCTTGCTTTGCCTAAAACACATGCAGGCTTGTCAAGTGCATGCAATTTAAATCTAACGCACCATATTCAACCATTCGGATGCATAATGGTTCATATTTTTCAACAAATGGCAATGCAAAAATGAATAATATGGTATGAATGGATGGTCCATTGAACAGTGTGTATATTAAAAACTCAAATGCTACAGTTCAAAACACGACTGCAATACAGGAGGATCTCAATCTTACCGATTTGACAGGTCTTCCCAACCCACTGAGGAGGGCAGACACACTCAAAGCCATTTTCCAAGTCGACACATGTTCCGCCTTGTGCACACGGGCTGGAGGCACATTCATCCATGTCTGCAACATCAACACAAAATCATGTTTCGTTCTGCAGATATGAAAAACACACCTGAAATTGTGCTTTAAAATAACATGCTGAGAGACAGTTTCCATAAAAAAAGCTATTACAGGAGTTACATATTATGGGATGTTTTCAGTTTCATGCATATAAACATTCAAACTGGGCAATTTTACACCCAGCATGTGTGTGCAGGCTATTCACCGCCCACCACACACACACACACACACACACACACACACACACACTGCAGATACACATACTAGAGAAAGAATCAGTTACATTGATTAAAAATGATACAAAGTAGGGCAAGACATTATGATGTGCAATGGAAACGTGTCAACATATCTGCTTTATTGTTTATATTTTGCAGCATATTCCCAGAATTTAAATGAAAATCCATCATAAAGTAGAACGCATAGCATGCACTCCGAAAACAATAAATGTGAACAGTTTAGATGATGAATTGCTTCCTGTGTCGGCAAGGTAGGTCCCAATCTGGTGCAATAATAAACAATTCAAATGATGTACAGTCACATGAGTGCAAGTATATGGATGTTTCATAATGGCTTCACACATATCCAGTCATATTTTCACATATTATTGTTTTTAATAACTTGCTACTCTACGTAATGTGAAGCAGTGTTTGTCTTCTCCTTTGCATCATTCAAAAAAATGATGCATATAATAATAATATAATATAATATAATATAATATAATGTGACCCTGGACCACAAAACCAGTCATAAAGGTCTTTGCACACCAAGTCCGAAATTCTCGTCCGAAATTTTTGCACATTAAATAATAAATACGACCTCACGTTGTGTAAATCACGTTTACACACTGCCCTGGAAAAATTCGTATCAGTGTTCGATTTTCTGCATTTTCGCATTTCGTAACAAGCATTTTGGACTCAGTGTGCAAGGAGCTTAAGTTTTAAAGTTTGTGAAATTGAGATTTATACATCATCTAAAAGCTGAATAAACAAGCTTTCCATTGATGCATGGTTTGTTAGGATAGGACAATATTTGGCTGAGATAAAACTATTTGAAAATCTGGAATCTGAGGGTGCAAAAAAATCTAAATATTGAGAAAATCACCTTTAAAGTTGTCCAAATTAAGTCCTTAGCAA
>NW_015641608.1:354313-363992 GCF_001515625.1 Sinocyclocheilus rhinocerous | reverse complement strand
ATACAACTATTTGAATATCTGGAATCTGAGGGAGCAAAAAAATCAAAATATTGTGAAAATCATCTTTAAAGTTGTCCAAATGAAGTTCTTAGCCATGCATATTACTAATCAAAAATTAAGTTTTGATATATTTACGGTAGGAAATTTACAAAATATCTTCATGGAACATGATCTTTACTTAATATCCTAATGATTTTTGGCATAAAAGAAAAATCGATAATTTTGACCCATACAATGTATTGTTGGCTACTGCTACAAATATACCCCAGCGACTTAAGACTGGTTTTGTCACATATAATATAATAAATATAATATAATATAATGGTGGCTATGGAGAAAGGGCAGGAGAGCATGTCAGTGTGTTCATCAGAAAGAGCAAAGGCTTTTCTTTATGCAAGACAGTAACACGATTAGAGTTCGATATAATCCAGGTCGCCAGATTAGCTGCTATTAGAGCACAAATCGTTACAGTTTTAATACTGGCACAAAGAACTGAGTAGCAGCCATTTGAAATTTGGAAGAAAATAGGAGGAAACAAAAACAAGAGATATTTCTCCCTCCTTTCTTCTCGCTTTAGTCTTATACATATATTGTGGTGAATGGGGTGGAGCAGGGTGTGTAAAAGGGTCAGACAGGCAAGTGAAGAGGGAAGAGGTGGGGGGAAAAACCTTTATGGGCGAAATGGTGGGGGGGGCGAATGTCCAAATTCCAGCAGGGGACCCTGCTGTTGCTATGACGATGGAAACACAGCCCCATATGTGTGGTGGATGAGACCGAGGAGGTAGGATGTGGAGGGAGCGATGAAGAGTGTGAGAAATACCAAAAATTAAAACACTGGGCATCCTGGAGGTGAGAAACACATTTGCAACCGATTAAATACGAGCTCTGTGGCGCTAAAGCGGGATGCTTTGTGGAACGGGAGGGGTGGAGAAGGAAGGGCGGCCCATGACACACTGCGTTCTCAATTTGTGAAGCCAAATGCTGGTTCAAAGTGAAGACAGATTATGCAAATCCCCCCTGTCTCAGTGATGGGTATCACCAGACTCTAATCCGGGACCCGTAAGAGCTCAAGCTATGCTCGCCATGCGATGGGACCCCGCTGTGCTGCCAAGATCCAAGACCAGCTTCCCCTGCCATATACCTGACACATCCCAGCATGACAAGCAGCCAAGCGGCACACTGGCAACAGCATCTGGACACATGTTGGGGAGGGGACGGGTGTCTGTGCTCTAGTCTAGGTCTGTAACTAGGTCTCCAGACGGAACAGATTGAGCCTGGAAAAGACAGAAGGGAAGGTGCACGGAAGGTTTACGCACCTTTAGCACAAGTGGGTCCCTCCCAGCCTGGTGGACACTGGCACTCAAACCCGCTCGGGACTTCGTGACACGTGCCACCGTTCGCACAGGGGTTGGAAACACATGCATGTTCAGCTGCAAAACACAACAATACATCATAAATACAGACAGAAAAGACACTGATAAAATGCCCTGACTTTATGATTTGTTGCTCTATCCATCCATCCATAGAATTTTCCATCTAATTATCAATTTATCAATCTATCAATTTATAAATCAATCCATTTATCCATTAATCATTGCATTCAATTATCCATTAGTTCATCCATTTATCACTATCAGGTCATCTAAAATTTTTCCATCCATCCATCCATCCATCTATCCATTTATCAATCTATCCATCTATTTATTATCCATCCATCCCAACATCAATTCATCCACCCATTTATTAGTCTATCCATTCTTCCATTTATCAATCAATCAATCAATCAACCCATCCATCCCAACACCACCCATTCAGCCCAACATCCACCCATAATTTTTTCTATTCATACACCCATCCATTCATCATTTTTTCTATTCATTCCTCCATATATCCATGATTTTTCTATTCATCCATCCATCAAATTTTCCATTTATCTATTTAGCAATCTTTCCATCTATCTATCCATTTATCAATTTATAAACCAATCAGTTTATCAATCTATCCCTTTATCCATCCATCTATTCATTTATCCATGCATTGATTTATCTATTTATTCCATCCATTTATCAGTCCATCGTTTATCCATCGTTTTTCTATTCATCCACCCATCCATCCATTTATCATTTTTTCTATTTATCCATCCATATATCCATTGAATTTCTATTCATCCATCCATAATTTTTTATTCATCCATCCACATATCCATCGTTTTTTCTATTAATTTATCCATACATCCATAGTTTTTCTATTTATCCATCCATCTGTACAACATCACATAATTACTTGCTCCATGCTCTTTTTTCTTTTTACTGAATCCTCCATCCATCTCTTACCTATTTCACAGTTCTTGCCCGAGTACCCTTCGGGACAGGCACAGTTATATTCATCCGGTTCAGAGTTCATGCAGGTCCCGCCGTTGACGCAGGGATGGTGCGTGCCGCAGTAGTTCAGATCTGTAAAGACACATAAAAAAATGAACTGGGGTACTTCTTAAGGCCATGGGAAAAGAAATACTAACACTATATTCTGATTTTTTTTTAGCCTGCAAACATTTGCTCTTTAAATGAAAACAGTTGGCAGAAACTATTGCTGGGCTCCCAGCAGGCCTTGTAAGGCGAGGCCGTGCACATAAAAGCTGGTAAATAAATAAAGAGAACTGTAGGCACCTCTCAGCTGCTTCTCATTCCTAACCACCTTCCAGGACGCACGCGGACCAACAGATCAGATATCCGAGCGCCACTCCAATCACAACCACAATATCCAAAGTGTGTGTTTGTACATGCGTTGTCACATTGCAGTCAACAAACCAGCTCAGTGTAAGATGCTGTAATTCTATTTAACACCACGATATGAATTTGCTGCCCTGGCACCTCCGCGGCTGGATGTTCACAGGCTTAACGTATTCATTCTGATCTAATGCTGACCATTTTATGGGTCAATTCCAGGTTGACCTCGATTTTTCGAAAACGAACTAGGTCAAACCTTCAGTATCAGCATGTTTAGGTCCCTTACCTTTATCGCAGAGGAGGCCGCCCCAGTTCTTCTCGCAAGTGCACTGCCAGGGCATGACACAGGTCCCGTGCAAGCAGCCAGGGTACGGCAGACACTCGTCACAGAACTGGCCCTGCCAGCCATAGTTGCACCTGAAAACCACATAAGGGTGTTAACACTTAAAGGACCGAACCACCATGACATCTTAATGACAGACAGGAACAAACATACAGCTGCACATCGCTGCGCTGACACCTAATCTTAGACAAGGCAACATTCCGGGCAACAAAGGTTAAGAACACTTTCATGACCGCGCAGACACGCACTCCCCCCTTTGGGCGGTTTGGTCGCAGCCTGGGGGTGCAGAGGGAAATGCTGGAGAGGGGTTAACTAATCATTGGTTTATAGCAGCACTCAGCTATTCCAAGTTGAGGTCTTCACGGGTCCACTTGGATCCGAAAACCCGAGGTCCGACCCGAGACCCGAGCGGGTTCGGGTCCAAAACTTCGACGAGTACCTCGGACACGGGTCGGGTTCGGTATTAGCGGCCTCGGGTAATTTAAAATAAACATGCTTTTCCCAAATGGACCCGAATTCTTTTAAACTATCCCGAATGCGTAGGTTACTTTCACTTTCGTGTTAAGAGAGGAACGCACATAGAAAAGGAGCATACGTTCGTAATCCTCGCACACAGACATCATCTTATAGATATGAGATCCATCATGAAAATCCACTCTCTTCATTATGCATCGTGTTCATGCAGGGCTTTTCTTTTTTGTGTGCAGAAGCCTTTCGCCGGAGATCAGGTTGCATACAACAGCGAATCCATGATTAGGCTATCAAATAATTTTTTATCAAACTATCACGTTTATTTTTCAAATCCACTGGTCACAATTGAAAGCGGAGCTCAGAAATACCTTGTATCCATCAAGCACGCACTAATATAAAGTAACCTAATAATAAATTGAATAAATGTTAAATAAATCAAAGTAATGGAGAAGTGGCCAAATCAGTCAACAGGACACCGGGATTTTTCCTGACTGACTGCGGGGCTACGTTCGGGTCCAGTCGGGTTCGAAAATAAATGCCATCGGGTCGTGTCGGACTCGGGTCTAATTTCATCGGGTCTGTCTCGGGTCGGGTTTTTCTTTAAAAAAAATGTATTTATGCACGTCGGGTTCGGGTAAGAAGTGATTCGGGTCGGGTACAGATTTTAGGACCCGAGAAGACCTCTAATTCCAAGGCCAGTGGTGCGCTCTCTCCGTCCACCACCACACCCCTCACCCAGCTGTCTTGTCATTTCTGAGCAGGCTATTTTAAGAGCTCTCCTGCAGAAGAGGTATGGCCTAACTCCAGCTGCCAAGTGGAGAGACGCTGTCTGCATATCTCGGCCTCAGTGTCTTGAAGAGAGAGAAACAGCACAGACCTAACACTTACTAGCCTTACAAATAAGTACTGTGGTGGTACCACGGTAATACTACGGTACACTGAGAAAAAGACAGCACTGAATGATTATCTTATTAATTTACCATGAGATTCACATGGTACTCCCAGTAATAACATGTTTATTTATATATTAAAGTTCATATTTTCATGATACATAAAAAACAAGGGTAACACTTTACAAAAGTTAAGCATCAGTTAATGCAATAGGTATCATGAACTAACAATTAACACAATGTTTACAGCATTTATTAATCTTGGGTAGTGTTCATTTCTACATGTTAAATAATAATGTATTTTAAATATTCACATTCAATTAAATTAACATACTAAACTAAACTGAACTAAATGAATTAAAAGTGGAAAATAATAATGTATAAATTAACTTATATTAATAAATGCTGTAAAAAATATAAGTGAATTTATACATATAATATTGTTTAAGTTCATAATACATAAATGTAACAATAAACCAGTTTGAATATCAAAAATGTTAATATTTAACATTAAAATAATAATAATATTATTAACATTAACATGTAGAAATTAATACTACCCAAGATTTATAAATTCTATAAATGTATTGTTTGTTGTTAATGACACTAAATGTTACCAAATTTAAGTATAATTATACTTCTTATCAGTTTAATATTCTAGTATTACATGCATTTACATTTCACATTTACATTTTTTTCTCCATTTATCTAAAGGTGATATCAATGCATGAATTAAAAAAAAATACAAATTAGGACCACAATGCCCAGCTCACAACAACTCCAAAAGCATTTAAGGTGAAAAGCAATGGTGTTTACGAACTAAATAAGGCAAATGTGCTCTTCGAGGAGGTGGGTGAAGTGGATTTGGCCACTGCATACACACCTAGCACATTCTCTGCATGGAGGCCTTGATCCAAATCCACTTTTAAAATCTCCAATGCTGTCTCTGAAATAGCCCCCCAGATCTGTGCCCAAGGGGCAGGCCAGAGGCTGGATTACTTACACCAGAGCACACACAGCCTTGCGCTGCCCAGTAACAACCTTACTAGTATTGTATGAAAGAGTATGTAGGCAGCAGAGTGTGTGGGGAGAGTCTGAACCCTGCCTGTGCAAGGGGGCGTTCAGCTCCGCCGAGCACTGCCAAACATAAGCTTGCTCACTAACTCAGAGAAAGAGAAAGTTGCATTGCACTTACTTTATGTGTCAGGACATGTCCATTACTACCATAAAAACACCTTAAACTTAAATCGCAAGTGCATTTATGTTTCATTTTGTTTTCACATTTGATTCCCAGCATGGGTTTGTAGAGGCTCCAACAAAGTATTAGTGCACTAAAAGGGGTAGTTTACCCAAAAATGCTGACCTAAACATATTGGACTTCAACTGTGTAGACAAAAACTTTTGAAACAATCTTTTTTTGTGTTCTGTAGAAGAAAGTAATACAAGTTTGGAAAGACATGAGGGTGAGTAAATGATGACAATTTTCATTTTTGTGGTAAACTATGAATTATGCTAGATCTTTACATTTACTTTTAATCAATTGGTTCTTAGGATATATGAAAAATAAAACAACCCAAACCAAACAAAACCAAAAAATAAAACATTGATATGACACACTTTTGGCAAAAATGTCCTAACACTTGCCCCCCACTAATACATCTACTGGTTAATTGTCTGTGGCAACCTCAGTCCTCTAGTCTCCACCTCCTTCCTTCCAAGGACTATCAAGCTAGTGACGGCAGGGAAGCGAGTCACCACATCCTGCAGGGGAGTGAGGCTTCCCAAATACTCAGAACTTCCCAAATACTCAAACTCTGAAATAACATATTGGCCTCTGCTTCCTAGCCCCGGTTCCAGAAACTCTTTCTTCCAAGCCATCAAGAAACTTGGGTTCATGATGTCCTCATCTCCAGAGACGCTACTCTTGGCCTTTCTGATGCCTGAGGCAGAAAATACCCATGTCCTTCTGAAACCGCTCAGGTCTCAGAGAAGGTAAAGAAGGGCAGAAGAATGAGGGCAGGTATCTGTGCTCAGTAGTAGTAAGGACTGGAAAACTGAAGCGTGAAAGGTCCTTAAGTGTCTGAATGATTTGTTGTTAAAAGATTCCAGTATGTCATCATCGTCTAGAGTGACTTCCTGGTTTAGACACCTCTGGATCTACTCATTCCCTGCCCTTAGACACTGAGGTTGTAGGTGGCATGAGCAAAAAGCTTTCCTCATCCCAAACACTAAGAGCTTTTCCTGTGGCAAAGGAAGAAGGCAGAGCTAAGCTACGCTACAGGAAAATACCGAGAGGAGAATGCAATGTGGGATGGTGAGGTGGATTTCACGCTGTGCTCCAACACAGGAAGCATCAGAATTTCCTGTGACAGTAAGAGCAAAATACCACCATTTGACATAATTGTCATATGATGATAATGTCCAAAAGGTATGTTGGGTCACTGCTTTGGGCAACTTTCCAAAAGTCCAATTCAAACTAGATTTTAAGAGTTTATAAAGAAAACTTATAAAGAGCCTTTGCAAAACACGTCATGTGAGTGGCTAGAGTGTTATGAGAGGTTAAAGTCTTCAGAAAGTTTTTAACAGCACTGCTATGTGGTTGCTACAGTGTTTTGGGTGGTTTATAAATCCCAATCCGAAGAACCCTAGATATGATTCAGGACTCTCCTTCAGTCCATTTTTTGCCAGTTGTCTCATCTGCCAGATGAAAACTGTACATTGGATTGCTTAGTGTAACAGGAATTACATACTGAAGGATAGAGATATTTCCACCAAAATTAAAGTTTCATTAATTACTCACCCTTTTGAACCCATAAGACTTTCGTTCATCCTTGAAACACAAATGAAGATATTTTTAATGAAACCTGCAAGATTTTCTGTCCCTCTATTGAAAACCCATGCAGAAAAAAATATTGATGTTTTAAAAAGTAACAAAAAATAAACAATGTAAAACTAATCCATATGAATCCAGCGGTTTAATACAAATTTCTGAAGAGACACGATTGCTTTATATCATGAACAGATACAACAGGATGAACAGATCATGAACACACATACAAAGTGCTCAACCGCAGTTGTGTGACACTCAAAAACAAACCACACTGGTTCGAATATGATTAAAAGTCTTATGGGTTTAAGGTGACATGAGGGTGAGCAATTGATGACAGAATTTTCATTTGTGTTAACTAAAACCCTGGTATGAGCAACATTAATTTTGATGCCTTAATGCATTTCATCCCATCAAATGATAATAGATCACAACTCCAGAGAAAGTATAGCGTGATCAAAAATGCATATCAAACAAAAACAGCTTGCACAAACAATGGCTTTAGTGCACTAATTAATTAATGGAAAGGTAAACAAATGAAAAGATCTTATCAGCATGAGCACATATGGCTCTGCTGAAATTAAGGAGCCAGATTAGCCCGGCCAACCGAGCATGAAATGATGCTCAAACACTTACTTGCATTCTCCAGGCACCGTACAGCCGCCGTGAATCAGATTACAGCCCTGCTTGCAGATTGCTGGGAGAGGAAAGGGAGAGAGGGAGGGAGGAGAGGTCAGTCTTGTTTGTTTGTGTTGCCTTACAAGAGCGACAAGATAAATTCATCATGCTCGCTGTGAGAGAAGACAACTTTATGGCCCGAACACACATATACGCTTGCCCCTTTCCGCCCCTGTTACGCCCACCTACTCGTACCCTTGCTCATTAGGATGGTGGCTGGTGATTTACTGCCTTTTTTAGTGGGGTATATACACACACACTCACTCACAGAATCAAAACAGAGGTGTTTAGGTTGCCTGCAGTGGTCGGTTAAAGACATCAAAAACCCCAGCATCACTCAGATTAATTGAGCTAATGGAAAGTGTGACTCCAGGACTGCAGAGGTGTCGTTTACAACACAATCTCACCTCCAGGCAAAGGAGCAAAGATCACAGGCCTGTGAAAACACTGATAGCAGCAGGTCTTTTTACAGGGTGGTAAAGGGCAAGATTTAACAGGGTTTCTTTTTATACGCTTCAAGACATTAGCCAGCCCTAGTTCATCCTTCATGAAAGGCAACGTGGCTAATAACACTTGGCTAGATATTGAGGATACCAGATAAATCATTACCATTAAACCATCAAATGTAATCTTAAAATGAATCTCATTTTCTCTCTTTTTTTTTCATACTGTACATTTTGACGCTTTGATGCCTAAATTCACTTGTAGCATTTTAAAAAACAGATTTTAGTGCAGTATTGTTATTGTTAACTAAGACAACTATTTTTTTTGTGAATTGAAATAAAACTGACATAAAACAAAATATAAAACTTAGAAATATTACCTTGTTAACTTGTAACTGAAATAACACCAACACTTTAGTATAGGGACTATTAACTAGTTGCTTATTAGCATGCCTATTATTAACATATTAGCTGTTTATTAGTACTTATATAAAGCACATATTCTGCATGACCATATTCTACATCTCTAATCCTACCCAATTCCTAAACTTAACAACTACCTTACTAACTATTAAAGGGGTCATATGATGCAATTTCAAGTTTTCCTTTCTATTTGGAGTGTTACAAGCTGTTCGTGCATAGATAAGATCCCTAAAGTTGCAAAGACTAAAGTCTCAAACCCAAAGAGATATTCTTTATGAAAGTTAAGACTAGTCCACGCCCTCCTAAAATGCCTCGTTTAAACACACCCCCACATGTCTAATATTTAAAGAATTTGCCACTGACGATTCAAAGTTCAAGTTTTGAGCAGTGTAGAGTAGCGCTTGTTGTTTGTCGTTTCTACGATCACAAATACAGACATGGTTTTATGTTTACGCGTCGCGATACGCAATGCAACGCGTAAAAAGACAGTATAAGTCATTATAATCAGTAATTATGTTCCCACTGGATGCAACAAATGCCTCGGTTGCAATGGGTTTTATTGGTGTCATCTCATCGCGCCGGGACACGGCATCACAGTATGGTAAGGGGTAGGGCTGTGCGATATGGACAAAAAAAACCTATCGCGATTTCTTTGATCAATTTTGCGATTTCGATTTTAATCACGATTTTGACACACACACACATGCTTTACAGTCATTAATGCATTCAGTGTGAATTTGAATCATATTTCTAAAAGAAAACCAATTAGAGCTTTATCAAGAAGCTGTAACATGTCTCTAGAACAGACATAAGGCAAAATAATCACTAAGTAAAGGTGTAACAAAATGTCTCTAGAATAGACATATATGGCAGAAAAA